>NC_053413.1:25997438-26127438 GCF_016859285.1 Xiphias gladius | reverse complement strand
TTTTATCAGCAGCAGTTTTTATTTTCTCCTCAAAACAGAAAAGCAACAACTTTGTCCGAAGTGAAAGAAAAGAAAAGCTGTTTGATTCCTGCGCGCGCGGCTGTTACTAGAGTCGTTCCGGACGTTTCCAGTCGGTCCAGACTCACCTGCACTGGATCCTACCTGTGAGGTGAGTGAAGTCGGACACGATTAACACGCATCGAGCGGGAAGCCCGGTGGGTTTTTACCTCCAAAGTAAAAGCACGAAAGCGGTTCGGTGAGGGGAAAGGGGGGGAAGTGCTGGAGTCTGCCCGGCTGCAAAGTTGTTTCAAAATAGTCTGCCGATCGGAGCATTAACGTGAAATGCAGCGTCCGCGTGTTTTAGAAAGATAGACACCAAAACCATGATGCTGGGTAGCGAATGGTTTGGTCCTGCTGCGAGTTTCTTAAAAAGCAAAGAGAAAAATAAAAAAAAACAGCTCATCGCAAATCGAAATATAAAGTAACACACAAAAATAAATCTGAATGTGCACTTTTTAAGACCAAATCGATGAGATGCTAGATCCAGATATCATCATTTGGATGTCGTAAAAGTACATTTCATTTTTTATGCTTCATAAATCAAAGTTTTTGTCTTATATCATAACTTTGACTCATTTCGACTCACTGTATAAAAAGTCTTAATTTTCAGTTAGAGACGAAATTTGAGTCACAACCAGAAGGCAATTTTTTAAAAAGTACTTATATTCATTTGTAACTTTCTTTTTTGTTGTGGGGGAAACAGATGATCGATACACATGGCTTCATAAATGAAATCAAGACCCCTGAGGCAAATATGAAGAAAAAAAAAATTCCCCCATTTATTTATTTACTAGTCGTAGTAGTTAAGGTTTTTCTGATGATATAATTTTGACTTTCTATTTATATCGATTCATAACTTTTCATCTTTTTTCTATCATCAACCATCTAAGGGGCCTCGGGGCATGAATTCATTGTTCGATCCCCTTTGACCCCCACTGGACATGGTAGTTGGATTATTTCCCCAGAAAAAACAAACCAGTACTGCGGAGCTTTAATAATTAGTCGATTAACCGGTCGACAGAAAAAATTAACCGGGGACAAATTTTGAAAACTGACTAATCGTTTAAGGTTGTTTACTGATCGGACGCGATACGTCTCAGTACCCGAGTCTCGGCTTTCACGTTTTATACGTCCGGAATGGAAACCGGTGCGCGGAACGCTCTTGTTTTGAAAATGAAGCCACCGGAAGAAGGCGCGCCGTGTTCGGGGCCAACTTGACGCAGGTTTGCGGAGGGCGAACAGCGCCGCTGCCGCACAGACAGCGACTCTCGGAGACGCACTCCGACTGACTTTGGATTTTTTTTTTATTTTTTTTGGGGGGGGGTTCGAGGAGAAGCCTGGAGAGAGAAAAGAGGGAGAAAGAGCCGGGAAACAGAGATTTAAGTCGGTTTCTGACGGCGGAATGGCGGACCGGGACCCGGTGCCGCTTCCTGCGGAGGTGCGGGCCAGACTGGCCGAGCTGGAGCTGGAGTTGTCGGAGGGTGAGTACCTGAATTTCACCGCCGAGCTCGGCGGCTGCGCCCGGCTCTGCTGCTGCTGCTGCTGCTCCGGGGGCGTTTGAGTCTCTGCCGGTCGGTCCCTGCTCAGAGGACGAACCGGTTCAGAGTTTGAGCTGCGAGGGGGAAAAGTGTCGAGCTCCGGCCGCCACAAGTTCGAACCCATATCTGTTAGACACACACACACACACACACACACACACACACACGCGCGCGCTGCCGTAATGAGTGCTCCGGTGCATCCGTCTGCGACTTGGATGCGGGGGATGTGGTGTTTATGTGGTGCGGGGGTGAGAGGGGGAGACGGACTCGCCAGTGCTTTGCAAAGACCGTAGAGCTCCACCGGGAGTCTCGCGCTAGGCACCGAAAAATTCCCATCAAACCCGTCCGGCTGGAGATAAAAGAAATAAACGATTAAACACAAGAAAAGAAAAAAGAAAAGAAAAGAAAAGACAGCACGAGGTGCTGAACGGCGCCCTCCGGCACCACGCGCTGCGGGGCCACATCCTCCGGGGGGTGTTACGGGAGTCTCACGGACACACTAGAGAGAGAGAAGACACGGAAAGTCGCCGCTGGGCGCCGGGTAGCACCGGGACCGAAACGCCACGAAGAAACTGGACCAGAGCCCGCAACCGTCGCCGCACTCCTCCACCGACGCTGTTAGGGCTGCAGCTGTTGATTGTTTTCGTCGATCTATTGACTGTATCGATTGATCCTTACTCCACAGAGTGTTAAAAACAGTGTGTGTGTGTGTGTGTGTGTGTGTGTGGGGGGGGGTCCAGAGCCTAATTTCCAGTGTCCAGAAACAGAGAAATGTCATCCTTCATTGTGATTCATCAATTTTATCATCAATGCTAAAGTGTAGAGGAGAAAGAAAAGGTTTCCATGTGTCTTGCTTCGTCCAACCGGCGCTTCACAGTCACATAAAGAGAGAAAAGGAGCAAATGCTCACGTTTCAGAAGCTGCAGCCTTTTTCTTTTTATTAACACAACTAATCGGTCATTAAACCGCTGGCCGCACGTTTTCTGTCGATTATTTGACCAATCTGGACCCAATCAGATGTCCCGCTTGAAGGGTCTCCGTTGAGCACCGGGGGATAGTTCCCCCAGTGGAACTATCGTGGGGATGCCATGGAGATCCGTCTCCGGGTCCGCCGGAGAGCTGCCTCTCACCGTCAGACTGGAGGCTCCTGTTCAGCGGCTTGTTGCCAGACACAGTTTGCACGTGACACGCTGCGGCCGTGCGGCCCCCCCCCCCCCCGCAGGATGAATGATTCCCATTATGTCCCAGTTTGTTTTCCGTAACGCCAGAGCTCGTTCTGGCTTCCCGTGCCTGAAAAGCAGCCTCGGTATTGATTTTCTCATTAAGACCCCCCCCCCCGCTTCTTTTTCAGATTGATGTGTCACATTGCTGCAGACTCACTCTCGGCCTGGAGGGGCCATAGTGTCGTGTTTCAGCCGCCCCGCGAGCAGCCTTTTCCCCGTTTCTCTCGCGCGGTCTGGAGGCTTCGCGGGGCTCGGCCGGGGTATTTGGGGGGGGGGGGCAGAGAGGGACAGGGAGGAAGTGATTTTTAACAGCTGACTGCAAACGCACACATTGCATTTCAATGGTTCCGCTAAAAACTGAGAGCGATGGAGTGATGTGGGGGGGTGGAGAGAAAGGTGACACTCATTCTTCTTCTTCTTCTTCTTGTAAACCTCCAGCTCACAGTTGCTCCAATGTAAACACGTGCGTCTGTGGGAAAAGGGGTCAGATGCCCCGTTGCATTATTTACACGCTCAGCTGACGCTGGAAATGCGCGGCGGCCGCGAAGGCAAAGCTCCCCCCACGTCCCGCGGACTTTGACCTAATTTTCCGATTTCCACGCGCCCTCCCTCCCTCCCTCCCTCCTCCGGCGGCATAGAAAATGATCAGGAGGAGCCAGGTGTGACTACGGCTTCACGGGGACCCCACGTGTCCTGCCGAAGTGCCTGTGAGCAAGGCACCGACCCCCCCCCCCCCAGACGGTTGAGGGTTCAGGGGTTGAGACTGCTGAGTCCTGGTCTGGAGGCTCCTTTCGAGGTTGTCGGATTTGAAATCGCAGTTTCTTTTCGGGGGGGGCCCTGAGACGTCGTCCCAGTATCCGAAGAGAAAGGAAACTGTGGCGCACGATCATGTGAGGAAAAAAAGTCACAGCAAAGAAGGAAGGTAACGAATCGGATGCCTCAGTTCCTTCCAAGAGCTACTTTAGGATCAATGCGTACCTGAGATAAATCCAGTCCCGCGCCACTCTGACCTTCTGGCCGCTGAGCGGCTCCACTGAAGCCGTCGGGGGTTCGGTGCCTTGCTCCGGGGCACGTTGGCGGCAGTAAAACCTTGGAGGGTCGAGCGCTGGTTTGAGACTTGAACCGCTGGTCTTTCAAGCGCAAGCTGGACTCTTTCCCGGTCACCCGATTTCTCTCCACCTCCCTCCGCGTTTCCACTTAGGCCGGCGAGCCGCCGCGTGTCCCGCGAAGCCCTTCGGCGGCCCCCAGAGCCACGGGCGTGACGTCTGTCGCGTCCCGCTGTTGGTTACGTGCGCGTGTTGAGACGGCGGAAGGGGCCGACGCAGCAACTCCCTCCATCGAGATAGAATGAGAGCCGCGCCTTCTTGCCCAAACGCCGATCTGTCCTCGTGCTGCACTGCATTCTGGGATATTTGTTGCACTTTGTTGCACCTTTAAATTGGTCTCTTTCTTACGTCTGCGGTGGGCGCTTTAACTTTTGGCTGGAAGATGTCCCGATGGGATGTTTGACTGGGATCTGACACCGTTTGACATCTTTTGTTCCTCCGCCTTTGTTCCAGCACTGAAACTGAAACGAGAGACAAACTTTTCAAATGCATCAGTGACGAATGTCGTCCAGAGACTAACAGCTGTGCAACAACCGCACCTAAATCAACACAGTGATTTATTTTAATCAAGTAATATCCGAAGAAGTAGTCAACACGGCAAAGAATTTGTCCAAATTTCTGCACTTGACAGTTTTTCATACCCAGTGCGACGGACCAAAGCCGCATCAATTCATCAGTTTTATTCATTTATTTTTTCATCGAATCGATGAATCGGTCAGTTCTCGAAGCGCACGTTACAAGTTCCCTAGAGCCCAGGGGGTTGTTCCTCGTTTTCTAATGTCGTCTGAACAAGGTAGCCGGTCTGTGATTATCTGAGAGAAACTGCAGAATCCTCAGGTCGCAGAGGCCGGGGTCTAGAAAATGATAATCAAGGTAATCAGTAACGAAAACTGCTGTCAATCAACTGACTGATTAATCGACTCGCTGACGTTTCAACGCCTAAAAAAAACAAAAAAAAAAAACAGCCGCACTCAAGAAGTATCGATCCCCGCTGATGTGAAGTACGTCACCAGTAGCTGCGGCTACTGTGATTCATGGTCACTCGTTATTACTTTTATTTTTATTATTATTTTTGCCTACGCTGCCACCCAACGTTGTCCGTGAGCATTGATTCACTGTGGCAGAATCACTCTCTGACCTCGAGGACGGAGAGTTTTTTTTTTTTTTTTTGTCGTAATGTGTTTCCCAGCCCCCGGCCCCAGACCCGGACCCGCCGAAGTCCAAACTCTGGCTCTGAACCAGGGACTCGCGCGCTGTTGGTCAGAACCCGTGGTCAGAGTCCCACTGTGCTCTGCTTGACCCCGCACACCGACGACGCACGTCAACCCCCGAGAGCACGCGTTCGAGACGCCGCCCGTATTATTCCCCGAACTCTTCGGAAGAGTGGGAATTCTTGATCAAACTCTGTGACCGACGCATCCAGGCCACTGTACCTCGACACCAAATGCCAAATACTGACCCCTAACGTAGGTGGTTGCCCTTGTGGGAACCAGTTTTGTGGGAACCAGTCCAGAGAGGATGTTTGTCCCCACGATGTGATTAATACAACAAACTTGTGGGGGTCGTCATTGATTTAAAAAAAAAAAAAAAAGCCCCTAACCTCAACCTGAGTCAAACATTAAACTAAAGTAAATTCCATCCTCAGTCACAAGGTCTAAAACTATATTTAAAAAAAAAAGGTCCTCACAACGACAGAAGAACCCACACTGCCGTGTGAACCCTCTCCCCTCCATCAGTTTGTTTCGCTGCAGCTGCGGACTGACAGGTTGTCCCGAACTAATCTGGCTGCTGGCTGAATATTAAGCTCTGCGGGTTCAGCCCAGATAACAAGCTGTCCACCTCAACGCACTGCAGATTACACACACACACACACACACACACACACACACACACACCGAGCTAACCCCACCTGACCTGCTGTATCTGCTGTGTTTTTGCTGTTGTTGCCAACCAGTGCAGTGCCCGTCGGAAACGCGCCTGTTATCTCACTAACAGCTCAATATTTCATTCAGTCATCTAATCATCGTCCTCATCATCATCATCATCTAATTTCCACGTCGCTGCTGAGCTCTGATATTACTAATAATAACACTAATAGTAACAATAGACCCTATTTTGTTCTGAGCAGAAAAGACCAAACCGCAAATAGAAAAAGGGTCGTCGTGACACACGACCTCACCTGCCAATTTATTCGGGACCCCTGGATAAAACCGAGGGCGGTATCATACAACAGGCCTGCAAGAAACTCCCTTATGTGATGATTATAATGTTCAGTTTTTATCGGACCTGTTCGGAAGAGGTGTTGGTTACACTGCTCCTAATATTTCCTCAAACCCATTTATATTAAATAGGGTTGACGAAATATTAGGAGCACGGTTGTTGTTTAGGTGTAACCTAACAAAGCGGCAAGTGGGTGCAGACTAATTTAGTGACTGTGTGTCATAGTAAGACTTTCCCTGAACTGGAGAATCGGTATTTTTTACTGAAGAACTTGACTTAAAACTTAAAATGGGGTCTGACATGGATTTATTTCATCCCTGGAGTCAGATGCAGATAAAAGAAAAAAAAAAATCACCGGCAGATTTTATTGTTGCGTCGGCGAAGTAAATATTTGAAAGGACTGACAGATGGTAGCGAAAGTCTGTAACGCGAGTTCCGGCCATCTCTCCCTGACACGTGGCCGTTAGAGGAAAGAGAAAATAACATCATTAGATGTTACGTGACCATAACAGCGGCGGTGCGGGTTTCGCCTGTTAATAATCCTCTCGCCGTCGCTGCTTCTGCTCTTTAACGCAGCGCCCTGGGATGCTTTCCCCTCCGAGTTACCGAGAGCCCGGGTCTCCTTCTAAAACACCCCCACTCCTCAGATGATGCTGTGCCAGGTTCCGTGGCCGCAGCTTGTTTTGCGGGGAACCGGCGCTTTGTGCGGATTGCAGCCATCTTCGCCACGTGCCGTCGCCCTAATCGATGGCGTCGGTTACGTGGTTGAGTTGCCCCAGCCCCCTAGCCCACTGGCGCTCGGTGTTTCTCTTTCCATGCTTCCTCGAGAACCGCTCGTCCAAACCACTTGGCGGTCGACGCTGCACCTCCTCGGGCCCTAAACGGTACACTCGCGACCTTCGAGGTCGATGGGATGAGCGGTTGTCGAGGAAATCGAGGGGACAGAAAGACGGACAGAGATGAGATTCAGATTGGTGTCCTTTTTCTATCTCCGGAGGGCGAGTGGGCTTTGGTGCTTTCTTTGCTGCACCTTCACATAGACCCCCCCGGCAGTCAAACATTGTGTGTGTGTGTGGGCAGGGCTGTGAGGTCTTCTGATGTCTTCCATTTTCAATGGAGGCAGGTCTAAAACAATCCGAGACAAGTTAACAGCGCAGGCCTAAAGTCGCTGGTAGAAAAGCAGGCGAGATTGAGGCTTAGAGATTTTTCCTGGCAGCCTGCGTGTCCGGTGGGCACATCACTCTCGTCGTTGTAATCAAGCTGAGCTGCCTCGGCCCGAGGACAGAGGCCGTCCGTTTCATTAGCAGAGTGGCGCCGCGAGGGGATGAAAAACGCGGACGTTCATCATCCCAAGCCTTTTCTCAATCTTTTCTTGCTGAATCATTTTGCTTTGGATGCTGATGCGTTTTCCTGCGGCCGTGCTGAGACGATACCTGCAGTGAAATCTGAACCTCTGGAATAGTCGAAAAATGTGACTGGGGCGTCTCAGGCGGAGAAAAAAACGGGGGTTTAAATGCATTTTGTGATGCGTGGAGGGGCCGTGTTCAAGCTTAAACAAGGTGTTAAGATGTAAAACGTTACTTTAGTGTCACATTTCAGTTGTTTCATCATATCATAGAGTAAAATCTGTTGCAGGCCTGGAGTGATGTTAGAGGCGATCGCCTCTTCTCTAACTGTAGATTTCTCTCTGTCTTCCTTCACTCACATCTGGTCCTGATAAGATTCCTCAGTGAGACTTTATCAGTCTGTTATTTTAAAGCGCTCACTCTTTCCCCTTTGTTACTGTCTTGTTTTCCTGGAAGAAGAGAGGGCAGAGCAGAGGCCTCTTCCTCTCTGCTGTTTCAGTTCTGACAATTGCAGCGGAGCCCGGTCTGTCCGAAAACGGACTCCGGCTCCGGCGTGTACGATCTATCGGCCTTGTTCTGGCCCGCAGACGCCGCGTTTCGCTCTGAGAAGAGCCGCAAATGTGATCCAAGCTCGAAGAGGTCTCCCGGATCTCGCCGGGCTGAGGTCTTCCTCAGTTCACCTGGCTTTCGGGAAACCGCTCTGGTTCCCGTGCCAGGTTGCTGTTGCCGTTGTTTGCTTGAGGTTCATTCGCAGAGGACCCTGATGCAGTTTAGGGCGGCAGCAAATGTTTTAGTCTGTAAATTGTCCGAAAATACCAAATAACACAGTTCAACAATCAGTTATCCGTCGACCGAATGACATTTTCATAGAACAGCAGGTTTATGTTTGGTGCCTCGATGAATCAAAACCAGCTTCACTTCCACCGTGAACCCTTTTAATCCTGCGTTATAGCGAGAAGGACGGGTCTTCCTCGCAGTTTATGATAATGGTTTAGCTTCCCCCCTCTGCATCAGGACAGGATGTAATGTGACATTTCTGGTGGTTATTCAGGAGATTCTGACTCGAGTGGAGGGGCAGCGTCTTCGAGGAAGAGGACAGCCCCGATCTCGTCTCATCATTTAAGCAAATTTGAGATTTGGCAGGTCGACGACAGATTGATCAAAGAATACAAACGCTTGTGAATTTGCAGGACGTCCCGTAGTTTAGTCAGTTTCAGAGTATGGGGAGAAATGTGTCTCGGTTTTAGAGACGTGTTTCAAGAAATACAAATAAAAGGTTACATGAAACTTACATAGATATACGATGATTTGAAAATAAACTACTGTAATCTAGAGATGCAGCTACCAATTTAGAAACAAATAGGTCGGTAGTAAGTATTCCATCTTTACAACAACATTGTTTGCTTTTTAGAGATTATTAAATGATCCTCCCCTCCATGAGGGCATGCCGCGTCGGGGTGCCGGTGGCCGGCCGTTGCCTGTGTCATTAAGAGCAGTCTCAGGCCAGACCTGAGATTTGCAAGCCAGACATCCACCGATACGGTCTACTGATGATTTGAAGGAGCCTGAGAGAACGAGCTTTGTCGCCAAAAAAGACAGCGTTCCAAGTTTCAGTGGGAGAGAAATATTTTTGTCAAAATGAGTGAATGAGACACCAGAAACTTCACAGGAGTATGTGACCGTTTGTAAATCACAAATCTTCCATCTTCCATCTTCCATCTTCCCTGTCATAAACAAGTGCCGAAGTGTTCCACGTACAACTCCGACTTCGAGTTCATTAATCTAACATTTTCCATTGAAATGTTTCCTGCGCATATTAATGTACGAAAACATTTGCGAAGTTTTTACAAACTCGCATAAAGATTTTTCGGATCTGCATGCAGTCGTCGTTCCTTGGTTTAGTTTACATTTTCGTGTTGAATTTTGAGACTTTTTTTTTATTTTTTTAAACAACCTCCTATCCACATATGCTTGCTGCTACAATCAGGCCCCGGTGCAAAACGTGTACTAGCGTAAAATCTTCTTACGAATTTGTAAATCTTGGTTTTAGTTTGGTATCATTAAACGCACATTTTCCGCTAATACTGAGACGTATTTATCTCCAAAGAGATGAAGCAGGTTCTTCCGTTTTCGAATCAGATTATAGCTTCAAGATAAAAACATAAAGCTTGGGATATGGATGCTGAAAAGAAAACAAACAAAAAACTGAAAAGCATGCGTGTCGAAAGACCGTCAGATTGACATTATGTCTTTACTCCTCGAGTCAAAGGTGCGAGGTCAGAGGTCAGATAGAGACAAGCGGCAAGTAGAGACGTACAGGACCGGCTCACTTCAGCAGACTGGCTGCTTGCTGAACTGGGCTGTCGGGTCGAAGGATCAGCACTCCACCCGCTGAGACTGTAAGTTTGGAAGACTGCAGTTACTGATCAGATTATATTCTCAGTTAGAGGATTCATGTGCAAAATGTCAAAAAACTGTGAACTGTACTTCACAAAAAACCCAAAGAGATTCAGCTCGCGGTGATACAAGCCGAGAAAAAGCAGGACATCATGACAATGGAAGAGCGGGAGCTAGTGAATGTTTGGTATTTTAAACTTTTCTGTCGACCCACCCATCGGTTGATGGTCTAATCGCTCCAGCTCTGCGGGCGCACATCGTTTCCGTGCAGCTCCATGGGACGGACGTCTCACGCAGTTCCTCCACGTCTCGTCTTTCTTGCGCAGTAATCCATCAGAAACACCTGAAGACTAATCTAGAAAAATTGTAAACGCTGTTACCCGCGTCAGGTAAGCGCCCCCGTCGATGCGATTCCTCAGAAACAACCTTATTAATTTACCATTTAGTCTCACTGAAACAAAGATGTCTTTTTCCCCTCTAACGGGCTGAACGGAACTGTGGGATTTCTTCTCGCTGTTAATAAAAGGCCAAACTCAATAAGGCTCCTGCTTCACAGTTTAATTTATTCAGTTACTGGCATTTTGCTGAATCGGTTACAAGTTATGGGCTAAAAACTTGCATCTTTTTCGCTGTATACATTTTCCCTGTCTACTGTCTTGTGTCCGGTTTAATTTCCCCTTTTCTTTTCTCTCTTCTTACTTTCACAAATGCCACTGCTTCACTAAGCTGCGACAGTAAGTGTATTTTACTGACTTTGAGTTTGTGGCAAAAAAAAAATTAAAACATCTGCCTCGGTTGAGTTAGAGAAATAAAACTAATGGACAACAGAAACTTCCCTCCGAAAAATGTGCAAAATGATGCGTATCTGGTTTTCCAGACAGTGTCTGCTGTCATCGACTGCATTTGGCAAAAGACAAAATTCCTACAGTAATATTCAATATTCAGCCAATCAAGTGAAGGAACACGCAATGGAGATGAAGACTTGGAATCTCTGGACGCGAGGTCTCGTGCCACGTGACGATTATTTTCGTTATCAATCATTCTGCTTTTTATTTTCTCGATTAATCGATCAGTTGTTTGATCTGTAAAACGTCAGAAAAGGGTAAAAAATGCCCAAAATATTCAACTGACTTCAGTGGCAGAGCAGGAAAGGCAGCAAATTCTCACATGTGCAAACCTGGAACCATTGAACTTTTGACAATCGTTGCCGGGGAAAAAAAAAAAAAAAAAAAAACCCCATAACTGGTGAGTGGAGCCTTCTGATCGGCCAACGCGGTCGGTAGACCGACCGCCGCCGTGCCATGGCCTACCTCGTTAAGTACACAGCAAATTTGTCTCCGTGTTTCCACTGCAGTTCGTCGCCTGCAGTTCTAAGGGGGACCGTTGCGAAATTGCAGACGCGTCGTCAAGCTCAGCCTCTCCGCCAAACTCAGCACGATAGCGGCGGTCAGTTAAAAAAGACGGGTGTCATGGCGACGGCTGCGACCTGCGGCGACGCCCGCCGTCGCGCTGTCCAGGCTCTTACTGGCTGCCAGGTGATTCACACCGGGTGCGGCCTGACCTTTGGACAGGGGCACGCAACGGATTCTGTGGCGCAAGAAGCCGAGGATATGGTTATCTTAACACACACACACACACACACTTACCTCACCAGTGACACTGACTGCGAATGAATACTTGATGACTGCCTGTGACTCAGCAGTATAAATAGAAAGCGTGTCAGTGTGTTTCGTCAGCGGGGACTGATGTTTCGAGTCCGGATCTCTCAAAGTCTCCCTGCGGGGGACTCGGCTCTTCAGGTTTTTCCACCCAGATTTTAGGTCCTAACCCAGCGTGGGTTTTATTTTCGTAGTTTTGTCTGTCACTTCTGTCAGTGATAATCACGTGGAGCGCTCTGTGTCAACAGCTGAGCTCTGGGGGGGGGGGCTCAAAAGAAATCAGAGAGATCTAGAAACATCAGATAGGCCGGAAACAAACCTACAGGTTAGTCACACTTATCTGTAAGAGAAAAAAACAAAGGCAATATTTTGGAATTATCTCCAGAACTGTAAACCTCCGTCGCAGTTCCCAGACCCACTCCCTGCTTCGGCTTTGGCCTTCTGTACCTGCCGCAGTAGTGTGGGATTATTGTCTGCATTTCAGGTGCGCTCTCTAGCAGATCTACCTCCAAATAAACTTGACATACAAGCTTCACATACTTTGGATACATGCTGTAAAAAAACAAAACAAATTGGTGGATGAATTACGTTAAATTTAATTTATCTGTAGCAAAATGAACAAGTTCAGCTTAACTTCAGAACACGTTTTCATTGTAAACACACGAGATCCCGACGGGAGACACTGATTTCATCTGTCGTTAATGATTCATTTTACAGGGCAGTTTCATACTGATAACTTCTGGAAAGTTTCCTGGAAAGAACCATGTAGTTTGGTACAAATTACAGGAAAAAACTGAGACAAAGTACTGAGCCCATTTTAGTTCATTTAGTTGTGTTGAGTTTGTTGTTAACTTACAGATGAATTTCCATGAAAACAGTTTGTCGAACGTGAGCGTGAACTTTGCTTTGAGGCTGTAAGGAGCTTTATGCCTCCGCCCCGGCCACAGCCGTGGACCGATGCATTATGTTTTCGGGTTTTCCCCCTACGTCCGTCCGTCCGTCCGTCCATCTGTCCCATTCTCGTGAACACGATCTCTCAGGAACACCTCGTGGGAATTTCTTCAAACTTGGCACAAACGTTCACTTGGACTCGAGGAAGAACAGATTAGAAAATGAAATTAGAATTGAAAATAGACTCAGCACCTTTTGTTAAATTCCTTCTAAGGCTTCACTATATATATATATATAAAATGTGAGTCTGGACAGACATGGATGTAAACGGGAACTTGACTGGTTGGTGGAGGCGTCCAACCGCGAGGTGGTAATCCTAGTTTTTCTCAGCAGAAGCGCTTTAGTTGGTGTGTTTTTCTCTTTCGTGCTGTAAAGCCGCCCTGCAGATTTCTCTTCATTGGTTTTGTTGAAACCTTAAAATCGTTTTCATTTATTGGCGGTACAGTACCACAGGTAAATAAATCAATACTTTCCTCTTTGCAGCAGACTCCTGACTTCTCTGCTGCCATTTTCGCCTGTTTGTGAACCATTTTCTTTCTCGAAGTAATTCAGTGTCAAGTTATAAGGTGAGTCTACAATCACAGCGGTTTAGGGTAGATGTCAGGTTATGTATGTGCTTGCTGTCCTGCAGCCTCATAACGTCTCACCTTTAGACCGGCAGTTGCCATAGAGATGTTATTTCCTCTCCTCCTTCCTGACGGACCGTGACCTGCGGGGATGGAGAGAGGCTTGCTCTACTTTAGTGGCACAAAGCTTCTATCGCACAGCAGGGCCATAAATTCATATTTGGTCTCGTCGCCGGCTCCCGCCAGCAACACGAACAGTGATTCAAGACTCCAAAGGAACAGTCGCTCGACGTAAATCTGACCGCCGTCCTTGCTCGACTCCCGCCGGAGAGATACCAGCTGAGATTGCTGCTTTATTGCGGACACGGCTGTTGCTACACAGAGTCTCGGGCGAGGCGGCCGAGGTGAACAACACTTCAGATTCAGTGAGCTGACATCAGCTCGGAGCTGAACAAACACGCCCGACTCACAGCTGTGGCGGGGTGAACACCTCCTCTGGGCACCAAAGCTTTGTCACTAAGGAAGTGAGAAAATTCGTGTTCTCACTGGAGCTTACTTTATTTTGTAAACAGGGTTTCAAAAGCCCCCCGGGGTCATAAAACTCACTCAGAACACAGAAGACCACCTGATTTATTCTTTCTCCATATTATATGTAATTATATATATATATAAATAAACTGGCACACATAAACACATCAACCTTCCCTGGATTAATGAAGTTTAAAAACTGAGAATTGAAGTATAAACACGACATGAGGTTGAGATGTAGGCAGTGTGGAACAACTCTCAGGACTCCAACACCCCCCCCCCACACGTTTGTCATCAGCTGTCATCCTCTCTGAGAGCCCGGGCGGCTTCTCGCAGAAAACAGCCGCATAAATATTCATCTGCCCTCGCCGTCGGCCTCGCGGCACAGCAACTCCGGGGCCCGGGTTATGTCAGCGGGTCGAACAGGGGCTCGTTTCCGCCCGCTTTGGGTCGGCGGCCGTCAGCGGGCGGGCAGTGGACAGGTCGACGTCCAGTCAGAGAGGCGGCTGAAAGCGTGGATGAAGCTTTCGGGAAAAGCAGGATTGGCTGTGGCCGTCTGTGGAAGTCTCCATCGGGTCATTTGTTTTGAGTGCAGAGTCAAGAATTAATGGCGAATTCACTTCTCCGGTTCATCCTCAGCCAAGCAGGGAAGGTGGTGGTCGAAGTAACACAACCGCCTTTGAGTTCAGTGGTAATGACTGATCCACCCGCGGTTCAAGCATTTACAGATCTATGTCACTTTTTAAGAAAAAATTGTGATATAAAAGGATTATATTATAAACGGAAATAACTTGATGCTGATTTGTTTGCAGCTGTTGCTTTAATTTCCGCTCCATCGTGAAAAAGCACTTGAGCCTTTGCATTTCAACACGCCTCTCAACATTTCGGAGATTAGACACCAACCCTCAGTGCTGATCCATCTCCCCTCCACGATCTGAAAGGGAGATGGCATTTGTGCTTGCTCAGGCAATTTGGAAAAACCCTTTGGAGGCTGGGTGTAATGGGCTTCGGCCGCTCCATCTGCCATTAGAGCAATCAGAGGACCCCCAATCAGCATTTTCATTAGCTCAGCCTCCTGCGTCAGTCCGATCAATGTCAGATTTCAGAGCCCGGTTTTACGGCACGGCAGCTCTGGATGCAAAAGCCCCTCAGTCACCTAAGTGGCTTCAGCAAGCGGGCGCTGATCGTAAAAAGTCGTATTTTGCTCCAGAATCAACAATTAATGAGCAGAGTTTACAGTTCCCCGACTGTGGGGATCGCACGAGTTGCCTTGTGGCAGGACTGCAGCTGAGTCGTGAGTGTTTATTTGAAGTTCAGGCCGGATTTTTTTTTTTTTTTTTTTTAAACACAAATGCTTTTGTTGGCAGCTGATTCTTTGGCTCTGTGTGGGGATGCAGAAAAAAAGGGATTTCTGGGTAAAATGTTGTGCCGTGTGTATCTACACTTCCTTGTGCCAAACACATGGTGAGCAGTGGGGTCACACAACACTAAATACCCAACTAAAAGAACCACAAATGAAGGCTGCAGCCGGCGAGTGTTTTCATTATTGATTAATCTCTCTCTCTCTCTCTCGGGTTGGCAAGAGACCCGGATCTTCCCAGAACACACGCTGATCAATCTCTCAACAAACTTTTCCTCTCACCTCGCTCTTTTCTTTAATTAATTTTTTTATTTTTTAACGTACCGGGCATCAAGTCGCTCTTTCCCGGCTGAAATCGTCGACGGCAGGCATCAGCTGCGAGCGTTAAAATGAAACTTGGCCGTTTGATTAGCTGGTGTCCGTCAGAGCTGGCTCTCTAAGACCACGGTCTTCTCCGGAAAGATGATTTAGCTGCAAGGGATCACAAGACAAATCTGAGGAGTCACAGCTAGACGATTACTGTTAGTTATTACTTCACTTACTTGCAAATGCTGAAAGCTGAACCTAATTAGATTTGCTAATTGATTAGAAAGGATTCGGATTCAATAACATGCTCGAACCGGACGTCAGATCTATTGAAAACAGGTTTTAGTCCTCGTGTTTTTTTTCTTCCTTCCATCCCGGTTACTTAGAAATGACGACGGTTGCTTCTTCCCGGTCTGTTTGTTTTAATAACCGGTTGTTTCTGTTGTCAGTCGCTCAATCTCCTCGTCAATGAATGAATCTGAATTTGTGCAGGAAGTAAAGCCGGTAATCATTCCTGCACTGCGGCTTCCCGACCGACATTGTCCGGCCTCCAGACCTGACGAGCTCAGCCGTGAAAGGCCGTGTAGAGTTGATCCTGTCAGACTGAACCGGAGCGCTCACTCCCTGCCACAACCGGAACGGTTGAAGCCTGGAGCTCCCCAGTGCGTCCCCTGCGGCAGCTTGTGAACACATGACTGCAGGGCCGCGGACGCTCGTCAGTACTACACGAATCCTCTTTGAGCATTCTTCGTTTTTAAGACATTAAACTCGTACAGATACACAAATCTCAAGTTATTTTGGTCTAGTATGGAATCCTAAAAATCGTACTTTTTTCTAAAGCAACCAAATATGTGATTATTTCAACCCATTACTTATACGATTAAACTTTTCTTGGATTATAGAGTTGTTTTTTTTTTTTTTCTTTTCTAGTCAAGTGCAGTATCGCCAGGATACTGACATTCTTTTTTGCAAAATACCTAAAACACATTGATTTTTATTGGAAAAGTTAAAATAATCTTAGTGCACCTGCAGATTTCTTTTCTTTCTTTCTCTCTTTTGGGGGGAAAAAAGACATTTCGGACTCCACAGACAAAAATTACTTGATATGTTGTAGATTTTTTGCATTGTCACGTAGTCGTAAAACAAATACGGGTCAATTACGATCTGTCACGAGCCCCCACTGAGTAATTAATGCATTTTGCCCTCAACAAAGCAAAACCTTAATATCTTTTCCGTATGTTTGTTACAGAGTGAATCTTAATCATGAAAAAGAAAGTTAAAGTCTATTGCACATACAAAAAGGGGGGAAAACAGATTTGAGATTAGATTTGTCCTGCCTCACATGCATCTTTAATTACTGGATTTCCATCCACCCTCTGCTACACTTTCTGCTAAAATTAGGGAATTACAACATATGAAGTCACTAATCCTGTAAACAATTCACTCTGTTGCCGGGGCGACGGCTTGAAATAATGTAACTGCTGTCGGAAAAAAATCCCCAACCACCGCATGCAGCCCTGCAACTGTTGTCTGCCATGTTGCTTCCCAGGGAGGTGATGTCATCGCTGGAGCTGGCAGGAGGGGGGAGGGAGGGAGATTTGGGGAGGCGGCAGGGGGGAGAGTAGGGGGCTGTTTCTGCCAGATTGCATCATTAAGCCGTTCAGACAGGCACTTTCAGCCCTCTCTCGCCTGTTTTTCTGGGGGTTTTTTTTTTTTTTTGCCTCCTTGCCACTTCCCGCCTGTAGCAGAAGCCGGGGGGGGGGGGACGACACCGCCATTCAGAACATGAGGTCTTGGGGGGGTTGAAGGGAACCAACAAAAAAAAAAAAGCTTCTCTGCTTCTTTGCCCTCTCGCTGGGAAAATAAATGAAACTGATACGGAAACACACTCCCTTTTCTCTCTTTCTTTTCAAACACGCCACAAATATTTGCCTTAGATGATGTGTTTCCGCTGCTCTCCATCCTGCTTGTGTTCCCCGCTAGTTTACGGTTTCAGCTTTGACTCTGTGACCCCCTGATCCCCATAACCTCAACTGGCCCGGACGCTGTGATGAATATTTTCCTTTCTGTGTCGCTGATGCTGGGCAATTACCACCAGCTCCCGCGCCAGATGCTGCTTGTTTTGATTCTTAAAACCACTTTTTTTGTCAAAAATTTGCTAAATCTACTTAAGTTTGGTTTTAATCCCGGGTCCAAAACTTCCTCCCAGCTCCGTTACTCATCATATTTAAGCCAACTGCTGTGTCTGGAGCTCCTCGGAGAACAATACTCACAATTAATGACCCCAGGGGTGACACAGTTCCTCCACCAGGCGAGGGGAAGGGGGGTGAGTGCTGAACTCTGCCCAAGTTGGGCTTTAGGGCTTCTGTCTGCACAGACAGTAGTCAGCCTGAGTTGGACAATGAGGCACTTAATCAGTTTAAATAGTGCGGCCTTATTAGATTCGCTGCAGATGAACGCGATACGGAGCTCCCGTGTGATTGATGTGGTTGGCCGGGGGCCGACGGATTCCAATTTTGTTTTTTCGGCCTTGGCAACAGGACCAGAACCGCTCTTTCTCTAGGTTTATTTTACTCGCTATTTCTCTGTGTTGGGCTTTCTTTGATTTCAGTCGTACCTTTACTTTATTTCTTTTACATTTTTCATAAGCACGTCAGAGGTTTTTATTGCACCCGCACAGTGTCTTTTCCCACCAGTTTGAATCATTTCTGCAGTTAATGGAAACCAAATCGAGACCGCCAACCTCCTCCTCTCGGAGCGTCCCCAGAACACCTTCATCTCTGCAGGTGAACACTGGAGCTTTGTCAACCGGTTTCTGTCGGAGAGAAACACTCGTCTTTCATGCCACTCCGTCCTTAGACTCTCTTCAATTCTGTTCCTCCTACTGTGTGGAAACACTCTTAATCAAACACTGCTGCCCTGCGATTCACCCGCTGCCAGCCGGCATTCTTTGCAGTATAGCTAATGTAAGAAAAAAAACCAGTCTTTGATACAGTTGTGCTATGAAAAATGGTTTGGTCATAGCAGGAGAGCTTGTTCCTTGTGATCTCAAGAATGGTGTCTTGTTTCTTTATGCTATGAGTAAAATAAATAAACGGAAAGGCGGGCCTGTTGAAGTGTCCTCGAGCAAGATACTGACACACTTTTCTGTTTTCTTTATGTGAGCAGTTCCTACAATAACATGAGTTAAATGGATGAACTGTAAAATATGCTTTTAAAATCATGTTACAAAAAAAACAAACACATCAGCAGGTTGGGCGTTCAGCACCTGGAAAATACACTAAGTTGCCAATTTATTAGTACGGCATCATGCTGACAGGTGTTTCTATTATTTTGTCCACCCCATTTATATCAATGAGGGTAGCCTAAATTACAGAATCACAAACTGCAGCCTCCAAAATTATTTTAAAGTTGATCAGCACCTCTAAAACAGGTTCAAAAACATTAGAACCTTAATGTATATAGGATTCATTGTAAGACTCTGCATTAGACTCTGCATTAGGTTCTGCTAGGTGTAAATAATAAACTGAAGAATGAGGCTCTCTAGCTTTTGAAAATAAAAATTGACACCAGATATTCTCTGTTAAATTCATCATGAAAATAACAAGTTGACATTGCCCCCCGGAACAATAAAAACACAACCAGCGTCAGTTAGACTCCAGGAAAGTTGTTAGAGAAGGTGGCTGTGATGGTCTAACAGCCTCATCTCTAAATAAATACGTGACCTTGCAGTGCATCTTTGTATTTTTTTCCCCTTGAAGCAGCAATAATAGATTTTTTTTGCCACTTGTTGGCAGTGGAACACGCCGTAAACACAACTATTTACATATTATTACCTTATAAAATTGTTGTGGCTAACATGTTGGAAAATAGCTGACAATTTAGACATCTCGCAGACAAGGAACAACATAAGCATTCATTTGTAGTTTTGTCTATGGTCACCTGATATTGACTCTTTTAGCTCTGTTTTGGTTTCCACCAACTCTGAGAAAAATTTCTGGCTCTTTAGCCGGTAGATTTTCAACTTTCTTCCACTTTGATGGCAAAGAGGTAGTGTGCAGTGGGTTTATCAGAATTTCTTGGTCTTCTTGTTTGGTCACTATGAGCGACCCCTTTCACAGTACACCTAGTCATTTGCTCAGTTGTGAAGTTTATTCTAATGTTTATCATAAAAGTGTATTAATTTTCCTGACTTTAGCAGAGATAGTCTTTTTTTCAGGCAAAATACAGTGGAAGATCATGGCATATTTAAGTTTTAGGCCTGTTAACTGACAGGACTTTGTCTTGCATCTTGACTTGCAATTTGAAGATTTGAGACTTGCCTTGGACCTGGTCCAGAAGACCTAAAAACTAGCCCTGGTCACTGATGTTGATCAGAACCCCCACGTGCAGATACATATATTTTACTTGTTGAGCTAATGGCTTGTAAAATCCTAACTTATTGCCTCTTTTAATGCACTGTCAAACCCACATGGCAGAGGTCTATAGGGTAACCCGGTACCGCAGTGCAAAGATCAAGCTAAACTTACAGTCCTAAAGATAGTTTTTAACACTCTAAAGCAGGTTTTTAACACTTAGCCCTGTGGGTCAAGGGAGGAGGCACCCTGGTCTTCACAGAGAGAGTACAAAATGATGAATTCCATCTGTGTCACTACATAAAAAAAGCTCTCTTCTTCTTATCCTTGGAATCTGCCTAAAACTGCCCTCATCCTTGAAGACATTGTCCAAACTGGTTTAAACCACTTTGGAGATTACAATTTTGTTGGCTTTAAGAGACGAGAGGAAAAAAGAGGAGAGGACGGATAAGAGAAGCATTGTGCAGTGAATGTTAACAATGCCACGGCCTGCTGGAGCCGAGGCCGGGCAGTCGAAGGTTTGGCTGCTTGTTTGTCTCTCGCTATGTCGGGGTGATAAACTTTTGAGCAACGTACATCCAAAGAGCCTGCCAGGAAAAGCTGCCTGGTAGATTAGTTGCAGTACTACGTGGACAAGGTTTCACTGAGCCCCGTCCAAAACAAGACCACGCTCACACACTGTGCATAGAAAGACTATTGTAACAGGTCCTGTCGCAGTGTGTTCAGGCTTAAAATCTGCAAAAAATAGAAAAAGAAAAAAAAACCTGAACAATACCAGTTTTTTCCAGAGCAGCTTGAATTGTCTTAAAGGCTGAGAGACTGCTCCTGAAACAGCTGAAGTGATCTCCACAGTGACCATCATGGAAAGGTTGAGACTGGTTACAACACTCATGCCACCATGTTGGAAGACATGACGAGAAACCGAATATAACAGTTTCACGTCTCCCTCGTTAAACTCGTAACGCTTAAAAATCATGGAGTCGACTCTCCAAACACTCTGACAGGTCGCTGCCGGAGGCCGCTCTCACAGCTAAACAAGGATAACGTCCCATAAACCAGAATGTAAATTAACTGCATAAACTGATTATGCTTTCATACTGATTCAGTAAACCGGAGAAGCACGGCATGGACTTGGAGTTGAGTGCTGTGGCTGATTTTTACAGGAAGCTCCAACGATACATTTCCCTGCATGAGCTGTGGCTTGAATAGGCCGGCGGCATTACATCTGCCCAAAAAAGTCCAGCCTCCATCTCGTCCCGAAGGCAAGACACTCGGGCTTGGACCGGCTTCTGCACGCATCACTGAGAGAGTTTGGCAGCCTCCTCTCAAACTGACGGAGGAGGAACCGCTGGAGAGATTCGACCTCCGCCTTTCTCTTTGTATACAAGCCATGTCGCTTCCCCTCTAAATGATGGGCTCCAACCCCGGACCTGGCTGTTGGAAGTCTGGAGTGCAGCCAAGTGTGGCTCAGTGGGGCGTTGGAGGTTTACAGTACTCCAGATGGTGTCTTTTACATGTGTAAATAAAATTGGTTCTTCACATGACAAATAACCCCCCCACCCCTCCCGTACACTGTGTGGTGACTTCCTTTCGAGGCAACCAGGTGCTGATCGTACACAACTGCTGGGAGTGAGTCATCTGCTCTCTCTAACTCTGTGGGTTTATGTTGCTCAGTGGCGCTAACACCAACAGAGTGAGCGGTTCAATTCCACGTGGTGCCTGAATGATATATTATACAGACTGATAGTGCAGGCTTATGACAAACATATTGATGTTGGCGAGTATGTTGGCAGATTTGCAAAAATGAGATGCCGAGTTTAACTTAATTTGTCCTTGATCCTTGCTTTTCTTAATTTAAGGTGTATATATGTATAAAATGTATATATTTATGTTTTGGTTTTTTTTTTTGACCTTTTTATTTGTGGAAATGAGAATGAGAAGGAAATGACGTAACAAAAATCCCAAGCTGGATTCAAAAACACGTACGTCGTGTTTATGTGGTATGCGGCAGCTAGATGACCGTGAGGTGTATATACTCAAGGTATATATTTTGTTGAAATAGCCTTTTATTTATTGTTATTATTTGCAATAATTTCATTTCCAGTGAGATTTATTGTTCAAAGTGCACTTTTATCAGACGGTTACCGTCATCTTTGATTATGAGATATATTGATAAGACGTAACTAGCTGGTACCAAGCATCTCATTGCAACGATTAGCTACATACATGCTATGTAGGTCGTACTACATGGATAACTTAAATCTGTAATATGCAAAATTCTTCTATGACCCTGAATTAAATTACTCTTTATAATGGAAAGTTCTACTTGTAGTGCTAAAGCCACAGAGAATTAACACCAGCTCCTTTTTTTTAGCCTCTTTTAGCTCAGTGTTTTGGCTCTCCAGCTGCACATTGATTTTATGCTTTAAGCTCTTTGGCTCTCAACCAACACCCTGATATAAAATCATGGATGGCTGTTCCGAGGAATTGAACTGTACACTAGCTGCCCAACACCACATGGCAATCAGACAAAGTCGGCAAAGTGGAACGTCTAGTGGCTTAAGAGCCAGATACTTCTCTCAGGAGATGGTGGAGAACAAACCGGAGCCAAAAGGAGAGTGAATAATGGACTTGGATTCTTCAAGTGGACACAAAAGGACTCCAGGGGAATATTAGTGTTGCTCTTTGTCTGCTGGGTGTGAAAGTAGGCCGCTGTTTGCTAACATGTTTGCTGTAACAACTTGGTTATCTGGGTTTTTTCTGTTTGTTTTGGAGTCTTATTGTCCTAAAGTGACCAAACATTTTGTCAGTGCAGCTTTAAAAAATGTTTATCAGTTTTCTGCTTTCTGCACTGACCTATGAGTCCTGCTGACGTTATACTTCCGTGATTATGTCTGATTTTCCCTCGGGGGTCAGCCGGCCCAAAAGCAGCAGATGACTGACCATGCAAAGTTGCTGGTCAGAGTGTACTCCACATGAATGTAAACGACGAAAATGCTTCACAGCAGGAAATAATTGTTTTAAGTCTCCTTTCTCATGGTTTTCAGGAGGATAGCTTTACTCCAGGCGCTCAGGTTTTGCCAATGGTGCCAGGAGCTTTTAGCACTTAGATGGCTTGTGTTGTTGTTGCTGTGTTTTGATCTCACGTATTAATCATTAGCAGCAGTTTCTTTACTCTCCTTGCTGTCTCTGTGTAATTGTCATTACAGGGTTGCAATCTCGAAATCTCAGTGTGTAGAGAAACACGGACACGTTTTTACCGTTGATGGTTTTTGAACAGAGAATGAAGCTGATTTGCATTTTTATGCCGTTGGCTTGGCTCCATGACCAGGGGGCGGATTTATCTCGGTGCAATCAACACCGACATCAACAAAGAGAAACAGTCTCTGGATGATTATGGAGTCGTGAAAATGACTTTGCACCAACTGTTCATGTGGAAAAGGTGCTAGTTTACAATTAAGCGTAAACTTTAAAAGGACAGCAGCAGTTTTGTGTTAGGAAAGTTTTGGGGGGAAGGTTGGAAAAATGTCTTGTAACTGAAAGGTCACAAGTTCAGCCCCTGGAACAGTGAACGTCTGTCAGCAGCATCTTGTCCTTTCAAAGTGGAAAAACACGAACCTCTTAAAATGCTTAAAAATGTAAAAAAAAAAAAAAAAAAAAGTAAGCAGAACAGATGATTCCTTTCACACATCTTTCATAGTACTCATCAGAAATGATAAAGATTACTACATGAAAACCAATAGTGTACATGATATTGGTACTTTTCCTCTTTGCTTAGTTCAGCTGTAACAACCTGTTGCTGCAGAGAAAAACAAACATGCAGAGGAGATAAAATCTCCTCTGCATGTTTGCAGATATAGTGATACATTTGTTTAATTTGCAGAATGAGCTGTACCAGCTAATATTTACACTTTTTTATAACTAAATTGGCTTTATTAAAAACTTTTCTGACATAAAAGAATTGTTATCACCCTGCTGATGTTTAATTCAAAATCTCTGGACTGTGATGAAACTCATTTGTGCATGTAAAATTTAAAAAACCTCACAAGGTTTATAAGCTGTAAATATCAAGATGAAAAGCCAGGTTACAAAGAGAACCACTTGTGGTACTCGTGAACTTGTCTCCCTTTTTGTAAGTATGTAAATTAAAATCCCAACAGAGATCCCAATTTAAAATCAAGGGAGACAGTGAATTTGTTTACTTTGCCCCAAAACGGTGGAATAAGGTTGATAAGTCTTTTTTTTTGTCTTTGATTAATCAATTGTTTTTGACAGCAAATAGTGAAACGTGACCCTCAGAAAGTTAAAAAATCCCAAGGTAACATTATCTGTCTTGCTTGTCCAAAACCCAAAGAGTTTTATCTTATGATATAAACTAAGAAGAGTAGGAAATACTCACATTTGAGAGGCTGGAAGCAGCAAATATTTAGCATTTTTCTTGCCTTTTAATCTACAAAATTGTGGACGATTCATTGTCTGTCCACCTAATCAATTAAGGACTACTTAGTATGACTTAATTTCGACTTCCCGTGGGTATTTTCATTTCTATTATTCCTGCTTTCACCCTTTTTTTTTTACTGGCACAGTTCGGCTTCCATATACTTGTTTTGCATTTTGTAACTTTTGTTTTAAGAGGCGCTGTACAGACGGATCTCTACTTGCTCACGACATGGTGGGAAACGCTTGAGAAACAACTGATCTGCAGCGCTTCCGTGAGTAGAAGGCTCTCGAGTTTATTGAGTGATAGCCATGTTGCTCCGAGTACCGCGGCTTTTGACCCTTAAAAAAACGGGGGGGAGAAACCTTCGTGACCCACGTCATCTGTTAACGTGCGCATGGCCTGTCTAAATGCACAGAAGAGAGGGAATGTGTGTGTGTGTGCGTGTGTGTGTATATATGTGTATATATATATATATATATGTGTCAGTGTCTTCCCTGGTAAGCGTTGAAGTGATTATCTAAGTCCAGCTAACTGGGTCATGATGGAGATGGATGATTCGTAGACGTCCTCCCTCCCTTGCGAACGCTCAGTGGCAGAAGCTTCCAGCTCACATCGGATGTTCCGCTTCACATCTGAGCTGATTTTCTCTCTCTGCAGAAAGGAAGGACGGGGATTTCAGCGTTGGCTCCTTTCAGGCTAAAAACAAAAAGGCTTTCCATATTCCCTTTAGCAAACCGGAGCTCGCCCGCACCCCCAATTTGCTCATCAATAGCATCAAATGACCTCCCCCTCACTCCGACGCCATTGTGTAATCCTCAACAATCTGACTTTTCTCCGCTGCATCAAATGAGCCATTGTACGGTTTTGGGAAGAGGACTGAACGTTGTCTGATGTTACACAGGCTCCTTTGGTTTGTTTTCTCACATAACCAGGCAACTGGGGGAACTTCGAGTCAGTAAGCGAGACTGTGAAAGTGCTTATTAAGTCCTGGTGTGCGGATGTGTTGTCCAGGTTTGGAGACTGTATCCCTACAGTGAGAATACTGTAGGAAGAGTTGAGTAAAAGTGTCCTCCAGACGGCAAATATTACCTCACACTGTTATGTGACAGCGAATTTGACTGGTCTGAGCCACCAACAGACGTGCTTTTAAACTTGCACAACGCTGGCCTACTTTAGACATGATGAGGGCCAGGAACTCTAAAGTATTATGTCATGCTAAGAAAGCTCTCTAGGGATCCAGCTGATCAGTCTGTGGCCACAGCCATGCACTGTTGCATCTGTCATCACAAATATGCGGCTCAGACCTTTGACCTCCTTATTACTGGTTGTTTTCATCGCTGATGATTTAGGAAATTAAACTTGTTTGACTGCGGCAGAGTATCACCAATGTATTGGTGGCTAATACGCTAGCTAAGACAACATATAGACAAAGAGGCAGCCACCGTTTGCACCGCCGCGGGAGGTCGCTCGTCAGGAAAACAGAAACACCGGTCAGCAACTAGGAGTCTGCAGTTTTTCTGTTGAGGACCATGGCGAGAATGGAGAACACAGGTCTATCTTTAGTAGGAATCTACCAAATTTGCCTTTGCACAAAGTTGGTGCCCAACAAGGCGAAAAGTCACTGAGAAACTTGACCTTTGGCACCTGAGAAAACGGCACATACATGCTCGTGTTTTCGAACCTGGCCTTAAAGCAAACTTAAAGGAACGATAACAACAGTAATTGTGTGATTTACATTGAAGCCTATTGAAAAGTGAGTTGTTTTTTTCTCTCGACATGACTCAACAGTAGTCACGTGACTATATTTCATCATGTGCCGTTGTAATGTAGCCATTGAAATGTTGAAACAGGGATTATATGTAGCTTAGATGTCAAAAAAAACCAAAAAAAAACTAGAAAATTAGGCCTAGTCTTAACCAAGATATCTGCTAATGTTGACCTGCTAATGGTCATATCAGCGCTTACTGCTGCCGGGCTGCCGCTGCACCCGATTTGAGCGAGTTTCCACAGTAAAATGCCTGGTGCACCAGCACAGTGTATTCTTGCCAAACACCTGTAACACTGTAAAACCTCCAGCTGCGTTTTTTTGTTTCTCTGGCACATTAACCGACCAGATCGTCTGACATTTGGCTGACACTTTTACCTTGAGATATTTTTCAACAGGCTGAGCGGGAGGAGGTGGCTCCGTGTCTTTGCGGAGCACTCTTCAACTGTGGTAGGGATCAAACCTACGATCTTTCTGTCAGAGGTTGCTGCGCCACGCTCTGGCCTCGTCGTGGCATTGCTCCAGTAATGAGAGTAGGTTTTGGGCCAGTGTTGTCAGTGTTATCTAAGTGTTTGGCTGAGTGTGAGCTGTGAGCGGTTAGGAGCTTTTTTCCGTGTGTGTGTGTGTGTGTGTGTGTGTGTTTTTATTTTATCTCTCCACCGTGGCCGTGTTTCTGTCTGATAGCGTCTCATCCAGATAATCACTCCCACTCTCTGCTTCAGGGATATTAACATGTTGTTCAGCCCGGCTCCAGGTTTTTTTTTTTTTTTAATCTCCCAGACATAACAGTCTCTCTCTGCAATAGAGAGGCTGGAGGGAAGAACAGTGCGTGTGTGTGTGTGTGTGTGTGTGTGTGTGTGTGTGTGTGTGTGTGTGTGTAGCTTCGTTGGCCAGGTACAATCAAAAATGTATATGTGTGTGTGTGAATCTAAGCTTGCTGCA
Source organism: Xiphias gladius (assembly GCF_016859285.1). Lineage (NCBI taxonomy): Eukaryota > Metazoa > Chordata > Actinopteri > Istiophoriformes > Xiphiidae > Xiphias > Xiphias gladius. The sequence goes on along the minus strand of NC_053413.1, from coordinate 26,100,676 downwards.
CAGAGCGGTACTTGTTGGTCTCATCAACTGATCAGACCTGGCTCAAACATTTTTGCTGCCAAGTTTGGAATTTGACTCCTTATGTCCCCCTTTAAAAAACAGAACAAAAAAAACCCCAGAGAAAATAAATGAAAGAAAAGCAAACAAGTAAAACCGGCGAAGTTCAATTAACAGGATGATATTGTATGATATTATATAAATGAAAAGCAAATAGAAATACTTTAATGATTGACACCATTAAAGAATCTTTGAGACTGTGGCCTTTTTTGCTGAACTGTGGCCCCAAGCGGCAGGTGCAGGGTATAGGGGGAAATGATGAAACACAGCGCAGCGGTACTGCAGGTTTTTTCTGAATGAATCATCTTTAAATGTTTGGTTTTGTCTGACAAAACAGTCCAAAATCCAAAGATATCCAGTTTACTTTCATAGATGACTAAGGAAACCACAAAATATACACATCGGAGAGGCTGAAACTAGAGAACTGTGGCATTCTCTCTTTGATCGACTAATCGATTAACAGACTAATCGTTTCAGAACTAGTCCGTAACATCTAGCTAAATTTGACTGACATTAGCTAACATTTCCGGACCAAGCATCGAACGGACCAAGTGTGCTTTTTATTGATTATCAATTCAGCTTTTAATTTGAAGGGGAAGAATGTGACGCATTGTGCGGCGTGTTCAGACAGAACGCAGACGGACAAGGGAAAGACACAGGTGGGCACGGACCGACGTGAGTGACAGCAAGAGCTCAAGCTCCCGATGCGCTTCGAGTTCAGTCAGACGCACCCCAGGCATGCTAGCAAGCGTGCAGCTTAAGTCTCACAGTCGGCATATCGGCCGCTCGGGGCGAATGCAGTAACGGCTCACGGGTTCAAACATCCTCCTCACGATCCGTCTGAGCCGACTTTAAGGGGCGGCCAGCCGCGGGCCACGGAGAGCCAGCAGGGGCAGGCTCCGTAAACTGAAACCTGAAGCAGCATCGAGGTCTTCGGGTCGGAGGTGGATTCGCGGCTCCGTGAGAATGCGCTTGTGAACCTCCAGGTCACTTTGGTTTGGGCTGCGGCCAAGAGAAAACACATGAACCCTTCACAAACACTGAGGACACTGCAGCGTCCACGTACTGTTTATATGCCTTCCCTCACATGTAAACATATTCCGATAGGGCTGTTTATGTGTTTGTCATTCCCAGAATTTTGAGAGGGGCTATTTTTACCGCAGTACTTAGGACATTCTCATTCTTACCCATAGGGTTTTTGCAGTTTAGTCAGATCCTTAAATAGGGCTTGGAATTGGTGCCACGCAGCATTCAGGGTCTGTGTTTGTTTACATTTGGACCGAGTGCTACAGACAACCATGTCCAGGTAGATTTCACTGCAGATTGTGTGCTAAAAATGTACAACAGTCCAAAGAGGCGGTCACGTAGTGGGACAGACTGAGGAGGGGTGCCGAAGAACGGCCTAAAGCGAGAAGGAAAGACACGGTGACGGACAGGAGCAAAAAGCAGCGAGTAACAAAAACTTTGGTGCTGAATTCACCAGAAGACACTAACAATTCATTACTGGTTGCAGACAGCGCATGTATTGTTTGCGCACTGCAGTGCAAAATTAAATTAGCATTTTTTTCAAAGGAGTTTTGTGACTTTTTACTCGGACGTGAAAGGCGTGTTTCAGGGTTCCTGAGAACTCGAGGTTTGGATATTCCCCACTTGTCAACGTTATCAAAAGACTTCTAACTGCAGCGTTTCACGGCAGGTTACTTGTGGTTACATCACATCGTCGGGGCCAATATAGCTTTCAGAAAATGCATCACCTGAAATGCCTCCTCTGCATCAATATGTATTGCTACTTTAGTTTGTGCAGATCGTTCTCCCCCAGATTTGATCTACGGTATGGAAATGCAGTGAGATTTAGAGCGTATGAAGAAACAGCTGTGGCGAAAAGCGAAAAGTAGGGATCCAGTTTTGAAGATGATTTTACCTAAATACCTGAAGCCTGCGTTACTTTTGTACCAAATTAACCTGAAGACACGAGGTGTTCATAACTGGCTGCGGACAGTGTATTAGAATGCGATCATTTGTTTGCATATTGCAAGGCAGAGTTGAATTTTAGGATTTTTCAAGGGAGATTGTCACTGTTTACTTGGCGAGGCAACATCGCATTCTCACACCCACGCCAATGTCAAAGGGTGTGTTTTTTTTTTTTTTTTTCCACCTGAAATACCTCTCGCTGCGTAATTCATTGTGCATAAACATACACTTGGCAATGGACATGAGCAAAAAGTTTAAGGTACAGGCAAGATAAAGAAAAGTAGAATCGAGTTTTGAGAATAGACCCATCTTCAAATACCCAAAGCTTATTGGTTATTTTTACGCCGAATTCATTAGAAGACATGTACAATTTAAAATGGGTTGCAGACATTGTTCTACAGAGAATGTTTTATTTGCTCATTGTAAGGCAAAATTAAATGTACAGATTTTTCAAGGGAAGTTTTGTGACTTTTTACCCGTACAAGAAGAATTTGGATTGTTGGATTATTGTTAACTTATAAAAGAACAATGCAGAGTAATTTTATATGACATCAAAATACAGCTGTTCATAAATATACATAGCAACTTCATTTCCTACAGGTTAATAAATATCTTTTTACCAGTTTTTGCAATGATATGTAAACTTGCAGGACGACTGCTGATACTACACTGAGTAGGACATACAGGAGGGTGTACGTACACCCACAGCACACAGGAGGCATTTGTGTAAATCCAGGATGTACTGAGCTGCCAGGCAGAGATGAGAGGATTAACCTGCTAGCGGTCCGGTCACACGCCGGAGAGGAGGAAGCCTGCGTGCCGAACATATTGCTGAACAAAAACCATGCACCTGCTCAAAGAGGTTTTGGGATGACGACGCTGTGTAACTTGGCTTTTTTTCAGCTGCTCTCAAGGACCAATGTAGTACTCGACGTTTACATGATATAGCGACGTAGTGAATTTTACTTCAAGGAAAGAAATCAAGGTTGAAAGGAAGAAACACCAATTACAGTATGTGGCTACGCACTGCTGGATCAAGTCATATGTTCAGTCTTTTATGAAAACTTTAAGTGCAATGAAGGATGATGTTGCTGATAATCATAATGATAATAAGCCTTATTTAGAGACCAAAGTTACGAGGTGCTTTAAAAACATAAAAACAAAATTGCAAGATAACGGCGAGATAAAAAAGCAGAAGAATGCACAGTAACTATGACAAAAACCGCAGCTTATCAGTAGATAATGTGATAATGCGATGAGTTGTGACATGGACAGAAAACACTTTTTTTTTAACTTATTTCGAAGTCTGAGTTCTGTGGAAGACCTACAGTAAAATGTACCGAATATTTACAAGGTTGAACCCAATCAATCAAAGTTGCTGAGTTGATATCAAGACAAAAACAAAAGAATTTTTTTTTTTTTTTTTTTAGTGCGGAAACATAATCTAACCTCTGAGGTCCACGTGCTCGACTTTTCCGAGCTTTAAACGGGAGCCTCCGGGTCTTCATCAGCAAATTCAGCCAGCTCAGGTGTCGTCAGGTGACCTTAGTATATAACTCCGCTCGTGTGATAACAGGTGGCTGTGTCTGGGGGGGGGTCAGGACTCCTTCTCTGTTTAATGGCCTGTTTAATAGTCTCCTTCTGAGCGTGAAAGCTCAGAAAAAGACAGTGGGCCTTTCGTGTAGACTGATGACGAGACTTAATTGAGATCTGTGCAGAGATTCGTGAGTCTGGAACCATCCCGACCTTTGGATTAGAGTCTTTTGTCGGACTTGCAATTCCCAAGGTCAATGATGAACATCCAGGGTTAATGTTTTTAGCGTTTAAGACGTCCCAAAGTTCACTATTTTACCCACCAGGCTAAAAACATTTCTCGCATTAGATTAGTCGAAGGGATGCTTATCGAGACTCAGGTTAAATGCTCAGTTTTCTCCCTATAACCTGCAGGGAAATAATGACAGAGATGATGTGATTTGGTTTTTTTCCCTCTAAAAATAGCATCACTCGTGTTTACTTTGACTGGGGGTAAAAGACCCCCCCTCTTTTCCTCACACTCAGTCCAACGCCAAATGTGTTTGAATTGTTTTTCCCCCCAGTGAGATGTATGAAACGCTCCACTCTCAGGGGTTAATGCCTAAGAAAACTCCTTCTATCGAAGCGTAAGTAGAAGTTTCGGTGTTTAGCCAAAGACGAAGCTTTAAGATGGGTCTCTTTCCAATAAGTTAGCTTCTGTTTGATCGTAATTAGGCTCAGTAGTTTTGCATCTGAGGATCTAAAGATGATGAAGAGAGATGTCGATAACCTCTACAAAGGTCAGCAATGGGTCTGTCGCTCTCTCTGGTGGCCTGTAATATGCAGGCTCTCAACATTTCCTTGCTCTTTGCCCACAGCTTTTTTTCTCTCTTCCTCTCATTCATTGACCCCATGTGACTCTTCTACTCCTTTATTTTGTTATTCCTTCTTCTCTATTCACAACCAGCAGCTGTGGGATGGAGATTTTGCTCCCCTTCTCACTTTGTTTCCTCAGATTTCTCAGGGCTGGAAATCCCTTTTTTCTTCTTTTGTCTGGATTGTCAGGAGATTTAGAAATCAGAGCTCTAATTATTTATAACCCCCGCACTCCTTTATCTCTATCTCCTCTCCCTCGTCACCCGACCTTTTTTTGTTTTTTTGTTTTTTGAAATCATGTCTTGATCCAGACAGTTTTTGCTAAATATTTAATGTTCCTGACGCCGCAGGCTGTGGCTCTCCGCCTCGCTTTATTACCTTGAGGTCAGCGTGTGTGATCCAGATGGCAGAAATGCGTCGCTCTTGAGCGTCGGGGAAAGTGCCTCGTCCTGCCGAAGGAGCGAAACCCTCACTGCTCCGGTCTTCTGCCCTCCCTCCTTTCCACCAGCGTGGAAAATACTCCTGAGCAGATGGCCGCCGTGGCATTGGATGGAAGTCAGGGCTGTCATCGAATCATGTGTGCGCTGCTGTCTGTCCCGCACTGTCCCTTCGGTACAGAATGTGACTTCCTGTTGCCCTTGTACCATATGTTACTGATATGCCATGTAAAAATCTACAGCATAATTTATTAGTATCAAGGTGTCAGCTGCACCAGTGTCCACTAGAAAAAATCCTGCATTTTTGTCACACTAGCGGGAAGTAATTGAGTTTGATTGTCAGAGGTTTGGCTGGAGGATTAAGAAGTCCTGTTTTTTTTTCTTAGTTTTTTGGGGGGTTATTTTGGGGCAGTTTAAGGGCTCGTACCTGAGATTTGCTGAGCCCAGTATGTCTAGGAACTGTGTACATTTTGGACGATTCTGCAGGCCGGGATTCATGCCCTGTACCAGCCGTCGGCGCCAGTGCTGGAAGTAGTCCCTGTAGCTAGGTGAAAAGTCAAGCTAAAGATGGAGGATGGCCACGCGGCGTGCCCTGTTTCAGACCATTAATTAACGTCGGCCATTTTTAACCGTGACCATGATCTTCCCCTAACACTTACTAACCATTTTAGTTGCCTAACACCTAAATGTACCTTAAGCGTACCGTGGTGGGACACATAAGAGGACGAAATAACCAAAAAAAGGTTGGTAATGGATGAACGGATACCGTGTTGGCCTGAATATAAGACCATATTTGTGTATGTGTTTCATTTTTGCTTATACAAGAGAAAAGGCTTAAGTGGTTAAAGATATGTCAAGGAAACTTGAAATAAAAAATAAAAAAAGATTTGTGTTTTCATTGTGGGGAAAGCACTTCTCACAAACTGAAAGAGAAAAAGGAGGCTATGTAGAGCATATTCACAATTTTTAATTCATAAATATGCAGTTTTTAATGAATTAATGACACGAATAAAATGTATTAAAAAAAAAAAATCAACCGATAAATCGTCATTGTATTTCTGTTACTCCAGAGAATTTTCAGTTTGAGTCGGGCTGTCGGTCGAACCATTGATTCTGTAAACACAGACCGTTAATGACGGCGCTGCTCAGTAGAAGTCAAGTCAGTCGGTGAGTCGTATCCGGAGATCCGTGTCTCGCTCAGCGACACTTTTGTAGGGACCTGGAGTCAGACCCGTGACCGTCCGGCGAGCACGGCCCGACGATTACAGTGACTTTGGTCGACATTCGGGTCAGTCACGGGTTCCACATTGTGTGACATTTTGCTGCCAGCCACATTAGACACGCGGCTGTGCAGTGTGTATGCGTCTTATTGTTCTGCCCACTGTAGCTTTGCCCTTTAGGGATGGAGGCTGGCTTGTGAATTAGGTCATCACCAGCCCTACTGTATGTTGTCGTCGTTGCCAGGCCACAGACAAACACAGCATCTGCTGCTCTAACGGCGAGGGCCGTTTGGGTTTGTTGCCAGTTCCTTCAGTTAAAACCTGACACTGGAACATTGGTTCTTGTTGCTGAAATACAGACCTCGTTTTCCTTGTCCACTAGGAAGCAGCAACGTTTATGGGATTTCCAAGTTATAATTTTAGAAATCTGCCTCGATCGACGATTGGACTGAACTAAATGTGAATGTGCCCAAACTCAGTTCCTTTCTCCGCAGAGCCAAACATTATCGTTCCTCTAGATCTGAATCATGTCAACTCATCCGCGGTACAGGCTGCTGTGGTGACATTATTGAACCCTCACGAAATCACTTGCAGTGCAAAACATTTAGTTAGCCGACCATGGTTAGTATACAATGTGCAGCTCAGAAAACAAATACTGGTTTCTTCTTTTTTACTTACTGTGAAAGTCTGAAAGTCACAGCTTGTTTACATTAGTGGAAGCACAGACCCCCACCCCCCCAAGCCCCAACCCCCCGCCTTCTGGTTCATTCACAAACACCTCCCAGAATCCCTCTCTCTCACCTGCAGGCTCAGAGAGGTCCGTATGTTCTGCCCTTCTGTCGCAACCCTCGTTTTTGGGGGCACCGGGAAAATGGAGAAGAGAGTGGGCAGGGGTGAAGTGATGCAAACAAGGCACGCGGACCCGTGGGTGTCCCTTAGGGGTGGCGGGAGGACCTCCTACACCCCCCCACCCACTTAACACCACACCTACCACCACTGTCAGACCCTTTGCCCTCGGTTTCCATCATGATCATCCTCCACGACGGTAATAACGAGACGTGCGCACGGGGGGGGGGGGTCAGTAAAAAGGGTCCGGTGGGGATTTTTGTATTTTTGTGGGGTCCACTGAATTTGAAAAGCTCAAGGAAATATCACATTTTGACTATAATTTCCTCGATTCTGTAAAAGACTCTGCCCAGCTGACGGGAGCCTAATTATGTTTTTTTTTTTCCTTTCCGCTTGTGTCTCCCGTATGTATTTCATCTCTACCAAGGTTTTTATGATGTTTTAAGGTGACGCATCTCACTATTTACTCCAAATGTTTGCACCAGTTGGGCGCTACAGTTACAGGTCAAAAGGCTGTGATACCTCAGGATGAGAGTACCTGATAACCGTCGACCCCAAGTTGGTATTTGGCAAAGAAAATAAACCAAAAACACTGAGAGATGCATCTTATGTTGTACAGTTGTTCAGAATATGACCAGGAGGGACATGTAATGTATCAAAATCAAATGTATGTAAAAATTGATTAAGAGCTGGACGGCTACACAGTGATAGAGAGTCATAGACGTAGACATGGAGAGAGAGGAGATTCTCCACATTCCCTCGCTCCGCTCTTGTCATCACGGTCTCAGCTCAGTGACACGTCGCTACGAGTCTCCCCAGTCCAGACAGTCGAGGTGATGGAGGTCGACAGGGGTCACCGATGGTGACATTTCCGATTCGAGGAAAACTCGCCGAGGTGCGCCCTCCCCTCTCACCTCCCCCAACACCCCTAGCTTCCCAACTCTCAACTACCGAAACTTTTCACCCTTTCAGGCTCGTCCCCTCCAGTTTCACAGTTATGGAAATCAGGTGAATGGGCTGCAAAAACACTTATGCCCACTATATTTACAGTCATCAAAAATGAAAAAAAAAACAAAACGTTTCTCGTAAGAAAAAACAAAAAGAAAGAAAGAAAAAGGAGGACAGAACGACAGTAATATTTAATGAAAGAGGAGATTACATAATGGAGCGATTACAGTGAAGTGAGTGTGGTGAGGGATTGGCTCTCGGCAGATCTTGGCAGCAGTTTGTCAAAGACTTGGTCTAGAAACCCAGTTAGTGCTTCTACTGGACGGAGTCCAGAGACGATGCCTGACTGAGACCAGCTGATCTCCAAGAGCCCCGTGGATTAAACTGCCGTTACGCAACCGGCAGCTTCGTCTGATTGGATGATACGGTTCAGCGGCGGCGGGCGATACGGCCTTGGCTTCGCTCTCGGAATGTGCAGGGATGATGATTGGTTTGGTGAAGTTCATTGATGAGGTGAGTCCAGGTGAAAACCGCTGCGTCTGACCGATTTTCTCTGATTCCAGTCGGAGGGGAGGCGATGTAAGTGAGGTTTAGAAGGGGGGTTTTTTTGTAGCCACGGCAGCGACATGGCTGTAGCGATGACAGCGTTGGTCCAACACGTGGTTGGGGTCGGCGTGTGGGATCCAGATGTGGTCTCTTGGTGTATTGCTGTGAACTTTGGTGAAGACGTTCCCAGACTTGTGATCCGCATCCTCAAAGGAGTTGCAAGATAAATCTAAAGGGGTCACAAGATGATTAACAGGATAAAAAAAGAAAAACCTTTCAGTTACATAAAATCTTGTTTGTTTTCAAACTTTTCTCTAATACCTCTTCAGGCCTTTTAAAAATCCTTTTAATCGAAATCTTGCCGCGGTTCAACTGCTCAGAATTCTTGTCTTCACTAAAGGCACAGCCTGGGATGCGGGGTGACAAGTAGGTACAGCTTCATTTCAAGGGGCTTGAAAAACAAAACGTGTTGGGAACCACAGGTTTAGAGTGATAAAGGCTGAGCCAAGTCTGATGAGCGAGCTGGAGTTTGTCCTAAAATGGCCACCGTACAGAGGATAAACCTTTTGCCTCCATCCAACAAGTTTATTTCTGTCGTGTGATGAAAATGACAGAGTCTCCAACGTAGCCGTGGACTTTTGGTCTTTAGTAATGAAACCTGCTAACTTGCACTTCTTCTTAAGTTAACTTCAAACAATGTGTGTATTTTCTTGTCCTTTCGGAGCAAAAAGGATTGTTTACTGGAATTAAAACGCGCGGATGAGGGAGATCATCAGATCGTCATTGTTTTCATGGTAATCTAATAATCACCTCAGATAGAGAGCAACCTCTGCCGGCTTTGTTTTATGCCTCCGCTACCAGCATGGCGCACATCTCCACAGCAGTCTGTACTGCGAGGCTTTTTTCTGATGGCGACTGATAGAAAATAAACAGCCTCGGCTCAGTCGTTAATGTAGCTTTTTTGGCTCAATTCATAAGGATGTCGGGAGAAAATAAGCGAGTGCAAACTGCAGGGGAGGAAATCAAGATGACAAATAGAGACAGAAAAGATAATGAGACAGTTTGGGGAATAAACGAGTTAGTTGAAGACGTGTTCTCAAGCGGAAGAGTGTGTGTTTATCCAAGAAGCAAGTGAGAGGGATTGTGTATTGTCTGTGCGCACACTCAGACAAAAAGAGGGGTGAAGAAATGATACTGTTACCGATCACTGAGGAAAACCGGACGGGAGGAGAAGTCTTTTGTTAGTCGCCTGCACTAACTCAGACTTCCTTCATCTTCTCCATCAGCTCTGCAAGTAGCCAGGGTTAACCTGGCTTTGTTGTCTGTGCCGTTGAACGTTTTGGCACCAGAGGAAACAATTATATGCTTTATTCCCAAATACACTCAAAGGGCAATTAATCATGTGTCATCAAATACTGATAGATTAAGCCCTGGTGGCATAAATTGCACAAAAATACTTAAAAAATACTGAATTGTTGCTCAGGTTGTATCACATTTGTATGAAACAACGAAAGCATCTGCATCTAAAATGTGTCATTGATAAAAATGGTTTAACTTAGTGTTGGATGCTGGTTTTGCAGATAGTCAGGACTTAACTCTAAACGCCGTTGAAGCCAGCAGTGAGTCCGTCATTACAGACTGAAATTAAAACAGCTGGCTTGTGTTCAGTCTCCCAGAACTTTCAAACGTAGAGAAGATCCAACGTTGTCCAAAGACAATGTGAAGGTTGTAGCTTAACATTGTTACAACTGTTTAAGCTGAACTACAGGAAAAGATGTGTGAAAGATATCTGGAATATTCCCTTTTGATGCAATGCCGCAGCCTTTATAGACTTTGCATTTTGCATTTGAATGTTTCATCACTTACAACTGTGGTTCCCAGTGTTTTTTTTGTTTTTTTTGGCTTATAATTCTTTAAAACAAAGCCGTGTCTACTTGTGACACATTGTCACCAGTAGCAAATGTCTGGGTTATGACTTGATCAACAAAAGGGTGTTTTTTTTTGTTTTGTTTTTTTAATGTTATTTGAATATTGTAGAGGCCTGAAGAGGCAAAATGACCATTATAAGGGGGAAAAAAAAAGTTTAGAGCACGTTTTGAAAAAATACACACGTATCTGTTTTGCTGAAATGTTTTTTTTAATCTTTTCAGTTCAATTAATCACCTTTCGACCCCATTAGATTCATCATACGACCCTTGGAGCGGCCCTGACCCACAGGTTGGAAAACAGTGGCTCACTGCATATAGAAGTAGCAGTTAGGGCTATAATGTAAATGGTGCACCGTCATTCGTTTGGGAAAAATTCATACCAAGTGTCAAATTCTACATAAAATCTACACGAGAGAAAATGAAGAGTCAAAGAATCGTTTTAATGTTTTTAGAGCTGCAAAGGTTAGTTGATCCATTGATCGGTCGATCAAAAGGAAATGAATCGGCAACTGTTTTGATAACTGAATTATCTTCTCAGGCAAAAATGTCAAGCATTTGCTGGTTTTAGCTTCTCAAATGTAAGAATTTGCTGCTTTTCTTCATCAAATATGGTAGTTCATGAATTATCTTTTGGTTTAAGCAATTTCAGAGATGTCCCCTTGGGCTGTGGGAAGTTTTAATGAGAGGTTTTGACTACTCGTTGACATTTCATGCACTAAACGAAACCTAGCAAAGAAATTGTTAGTTACAGCCCCAAATGGTTTTTTTTTTTCTTCTTTTCACAAATCTCTTTTATAGATGAGTTCCCGGGATTGTACGGAGTAGCAGTGTGCTGTATCATTGAACTGTGCAGTCCTGCTGCTGAGGAGGCACAAACACACAAATCACGGCCTCCGAATTGAAAATTCTGCAATCGGCACTTTTCTCGCCGTTCAGCGGAGATATTTCAGCCGTTATTTGTAGTTGGTTGTGTTTGTTCAAAGCGCCAGAGCCCGCCGGTTCGCCTCCGGGTCTGCAGGGGGAGAAACTCGGCCGAGCTCCGGCTTTGCTGTGCTAATTTTCCCTCTAATGAATTTTTGAACAGTGCCCAAACCCAGAAATGTGTGTTTGCTGTTAGGCGTTGGTCTTTGAAACACTGGAAGCGCTACAGGCCTCTTACCGGTCCCAACACAAACAGACACATGCACACACACACACACACACACACACACTTGTGTGCCTTTTGACTCGCTTCACCATCAGTACAACTGGATTATGTTTTAATCTACTCACATGAAAGTGCACACACACACTGTGACGGTGCCTAGCGGCCGCCTCTGTTGGGGATGAGAGGAACTGAGGTAAAAATGTGATGCCACATCACAGTGTTCGCGATGTGGCATCATGTGATGTGACATCATGTGTTTAAGCTGGGGAAGTTCCTCCTTAACCCTGGTGCAGTACTCAGAAACCCCATAACTTAAATCATGTCGTTTCACATGTACGAATCTTTTCAGCCTATTAAACTTTAAACATCGAGGACCTGCGAATATTCACCGCTAGACCCCAACGTCTCATCGTTCCTCCCAATGCTGATCAGTCACCTTTACTTTCCATAAGTGCCTTTTTTTACCGACATTTTCTGTACGTAGCAGTTATGCAGTAATCATGTTAATAAAAAAATTGTACCTCGGGTGCAAAATAAATTGGCAACATTACCTCGAAAAATGCCATTAATATGAGAAACCATCTCACCAATACAAGAAATAACGGTTTTATAGAGAAAACTATCTTGAGGATAATGAAAGTAAAAATCTCATAATTACAAGAGCTGTGCTCGTGATAATGCAAACTTTTCTTTTAACCTTGTGGATGAGAGAATCTCGTAATTACTGTACTAGAAATCAATATCCTGATGTTGATACCTATAGTTCATAAATCTGAGAAAATATCTCCAGCTTGTTTCTTTGCTGAATGGGACGTGTTTCTGTACTTGGTTGGTTTTTGGTTTCTAGTGTTGTCCCTTTAAGCACCGCGGTACAGAACTGCACGCGGCCGAGAGCGAAGTAGCTCCGGACAAGTGAGGAGATTTTGGCCATGACTGGTCATTACGAATGGAAAAAGATCAAGAATCGTCACGGTTTGAGTCTTGAGTGTAACAAGAAGTAAAAAAGACTTGTCTTTTAATTTCTCATTTTGATTTAGCTCCAGTCACACTTTCTTCACTCAGCTCACTCGTGTGCGCACATCCTGTGACTGTCATGCTCGCTCTGCGGGCCCAGCACTTTTTTAAACCCCCTCCCTTAAAACCTTAACAGCTCCCCGGGGCTTCTATATAGGCATCTTGGGACTCAAGTTCCCATGATCTGTCTTTGTTGAGGTCAGAGGTCACCTCTCTACAGGGAAGACGGTCAGACCTGCTCATTATTCGTAGCTGATGATTGTAGACCCCCCCCCCCCTTGTGTCCTTGATTCCTTAATAATTTTGCTGATGCTGAAGCGTCACCTGAATAATATTTTTCGACTTCTTCTGTTGCTTTTAAAAAAAAAAAAATCATTTGACAAGAATTAAACTGCGATCTAATGATCACTTTCCAAAATATTTTGAAGATTTTCTGGAATCGTCTGGAGCGTTTTGATTTTGTGTGCGCCGCCCTGTGTCCCCCGTCCAGTGATTTTCTTTGCAGATAACACAATTTTATATCAGTCCGGCAGAGTGTGTCCTCTCAGTCATGTGCCGGGCTTACTTCAGACTTGAACTCGTGCCTTTTTTAAAATCCCGTTTCTCCTGCTAACGTCAGGCGGCAGACCGTGACACCCTTTGAAGTCCGGGCCCGCGGTGCAGCAACGAGGTCTTCGCTCCTCCGCCAGCTGCAACGCTCAGCAGCCAGCGGAACAGTTAGAGCCTGTCTGAAATTCCTCCAACAACGTGCGGTTGAGTAACATCGCCTACACTTTAAAAAAAAATAAAAAAGCAGATTAGAAGGAAACGCCAGGAGGAACACGACAACTTTTCAAAATTTTGCACAAAAAGCAGTCGTGAGAAACTGTGACAGAAAACATGGAACGCACAAGGGACCACCGTGCTGCCATACATGCCAAATAAACTTATGCAAGTCTTACTCCCTGTAGTGAATCTAATGTTATAGGAAAACAAAAAAGCAGTCTCCTGCAGCAAAAAGCCTTCAAACATGTTTAGCATTTTGCGGCATTGCTGTTTGATTTTGATTGATTTTAACTCTTGTTTTTCCCCGAGCAGTTTGGAAAGGTTGTGAAAAATAATCCAATCCCACACATTTCTGACAGAAGCACATACGACCTTTGTTGGCTTTTTCCATCCCTTCACCGAAGCCGTCTACACTGAAGTATTCAAACCCAAGACTGCAGCATTTCATTTTATGCCCATTTATCCAAAATCCAGCCTGACAGATTTGGCATCTGCTGGCTTTGAACAGCGTTTTTCCTGCATGAGTTTGTACCGGGGTCGGTGGGTGTTGAGATTGAACCTCCTGACCTTGGGAGACTTTGGTCAGCGTGAGAGTCACGCTTTATCTGTTGTTACAAGAGAGGATGGCTTCAAGGATGAAGACTAGGTGGTGCTGGGAAACGTACGCCTGGTTAAACTGCCGCGCCTCCGTTAAAGGCAGCCGCCCCCTCTGAGCTCCTCTTGTCTGAGTTTCACTTAATATGAGAGTCAATGATTGGTGAACGCATCGATGCATGTTGTCAAACACGCGTCCATGATGCGTCCTGAGACGCAGCCCTCCGCAGACAGCGGGGAGAAGAAACTTCCTTAAATTCCCTTTCAACAGGTGGTTGATTAAGATCCAGCGTGACCTTCTGCTAGGACCCGCCTCCCTGATGAAACGTCCCCTTTATGGGCTAAAACGCAGCCTGCTCGACTCTCAGCAGGGGTAGAAACCCAAAATGTGGCGTGTGCATTGCATTCTGGGTGATGTAGTCCATTTGACTAGGCCTCCCTCTTCCCCCTGTTTTCCAAACTCTCTAGTCCTTCCTTTTTTCCCTCTGTTTTTTAATTTCCTCTCCTGTTTTTGCTCCTTCTCTCTACTCCTCCCTCTTCGCATTCTTTTTTCTCCTCTTTCTTCCTCTGCTTAATCCTCTGCTCCCTCATCCATCTCTGTACACTCTCCTCTTTCGTCTCTTTTTTCCTCATTATTTTTCCTCTGAATCCATCGCTCCTGTTTTTTAATATTCTTACCTCCTGTCATCTTTTTCCTCAGTTGTTGCATTTTCTCCCTCCCTCCTTCCTTCCCTTTTTCATGCCCTCTCTTCTTCCTCGTCTTCTATTTTTCTGCTCTCATTGTGTTTTTGTTTACTTCCCCTTCTCCTCATTCGTTCCTTCAGCTGTTTGCCTCCCACTCTATTCTTTCTTCTCTTCTCTTCCTTTCCTCTTTTGTTCTCTCCTTTTTTATTCATTTTCTGTCCCTCTCTTCCTTCCCTTTCTCCTTTATCTTCCTTCTTTCCTTCCACCTTCCTTTTCATCTCTTTCCTCTCATTCGTTCTCCCTCTTCTCGTCTCTCACCTCTTCCCCTCTTCCCTCTTTCTTTCTTCATTTTGTCATAACAGCTTCTCCTCCAACTTTCTCCTTCCTCTGTTAGCCCCTTTCCTTCCTCCCCCTTTCCCTGCTCCTCACCCCCTCGCCTCGTTTTTCTTTCTGCGTTTACTCTTTTTCCCTCCTCTGTTCCCTCTCAGGCCTCTCTGTCTTATCTCCTCCCTCCTTTCTATTCTGTCTTCTCTACCTCTCTTCTCTCATCCTTCCTGTGTCTCTCACTCCCTCTTTCCGTTCCTCTCCCTCCCTCACCTCTCTTTCGCTGCTCTCCTTCCTCCCTCTCAGTGTCAGGAATGCAGTCATGTGCTCTGGACTCTTCCCTGCAAACACACACACACACACACACACACACACACACACACACACACACACACACACACACACACACACACACACACACACACACACACACACACACATTCTTTCACTCTCAAACAGACACACACTCTTTGTCGGTGCCTCACACGCGCAGTAACACACTTTCTAACACACACTTGTCTCCACACATGGTGTTTACCCCTCTGATGGAAAAATGGCTGTAGCTGGAGTTAGTCTGAGAAAACACACAGAATGAGTTGTTAAAGAAAAGAAAAAAAAAAAGACTGACTGCATATGTGACAGAGTTAATCCTCAGGACTTTATTCTGAGTCTTTTCAGTCCAGCGGTTCCCGAATCTCGTGTTCACTGTGCTGAACTCTTGTTGCTCGATGTGATGAAAGAAACTTTGTGTGAAGACGTACAGAGTTGCTTTTGTTCACGAAGGACAAAGAACGTAAGGAATTATTTCCTGAGGGGGGAAGAAAAGCGTTTTAAGTTACACTCCTCACTGTAACTCAGTAGCTTCTTTTAGCTAATGTAATGAAACTGAACCACAACGGCTTAACGCTAAAAGCGGACAAGTTCTGATTTCTAACAACGTGGATCTAATCTTTATAGTTCTGCTTTTCAATTCTACCAGTTATCAAAACATTCTGCTCACGAGTTGGTAGCCGACATCTGGGAAGAGGGTGAAATTTGCCAAAAAGAAGTCAGACAGGTTGAGAAACGCAGGGAGGCGGACGATCAGACAGGTTGTAGACAAACGTCCAGGTTAGACAAACTCATTTGGAAGTTGAGCTGGGAAATTATCACCCAAACCTTCTTGTGCAACGAGGGATTATTACCAACCCTTCAGGTGCGCTCACTGTCAGTTCTATCTTCAAATCAAAGGTGTTCAGGTGATCTGG
This sequence comes from Xiphias gladius, assembly GCF_016859285.1. Classification (NCBI taxonomy): domain Eukaryota; kingdom Metazoa; phylum Chordata; class Actinopteri; order Istiophoriformes; family Xiphiidae; genus Xiphias; species Xiphias gladius. Next base: position 26,084,560 of record NC_053413.1, on the reverse strand, counting down.
ATCAACTGTAGGCATGTAGAAAACCCATAAAAACCAGATAAAATAAGACAAAATTGTCCCATAAAATGTAGAATCTGTGTTAACTAGAAACCTTGTTTATTGCCACATACATGGTACACACACAGGGTTTCTCTTAGCAGGATGGCCAGTAGCAAAATAAAATCTACTGGCATTAGCAATAGCAAGTTAGTTGGCTTGTTACTGTGTAACTGTAGCAAACTACCTGTAAGATTTTTGCTCAGATTTATCAATAAAAGTGGGCTTGGCAATATTAACCAAAGATCAATGCATTTCGTTGAGGTATTGGTTCATTTTAGCCTGTTTGTTGTCTAAAATGAAACAGAAGTACGACAATATTATAATGTTTATGGAACCAGTACTGGTTCTTTATTTGAGTTACCCCTTAGTTAAACAAAAGTGCGTCTATTGGGGAAGGAGGTCTTGTTACTCTGCGCTGGATTATCAGTTTAAAATTGAATGAAGCTGACATACGCTTACGGTTAATGCTTTGTTTAATGTGCTTTCATAAAGATATGCCACTTTGACATATCAGATTTCGTGCCGCTTACGCCGCCGTCTCTTTCCAGCGCCACACATGTTATTCAAAGGCCGTTGTTAAAACAGACTGCGTTTAACAAAAGCTCAGAGGAATGTCATCCCATGCTGGGTACACAGACATTTGCGCAAAGGAAAGGAAAGAGATAAAGGAATTAACACATTCCTCATGTCTGGCTGGAGGTGTCGTCCAGGTCGCTTCCTCCTGCGGACTGAGGTGGAAATATGGCGGAAACTCCCCAGGTTTCGAGCCAACGACATGTTCCCAACATCTGGGGCTCTGAACGAGTGCAACTTTCACCAGGACGAAAGAGACACGAATCGCGGCTATCATCAAGTTATTTTATCAGTTTAAAGCCCATAAATCCATTAGGTAGTATAAACATGAAAAGCTACACCGCAGAGGAATCATTTTTAACTGGATGGAAAGTTTTCCCTGCTGAGATCCGAAGCTTTTGCTGAATCTGTGAGACATAAGAAAGAAATTAGGCTAATTTATTGTAGTCTTCTTCCACGCTCTCGTGCTCGTGCTGAGGCTTTTGAAAACCATTGTGGTGTTGTATCCTGCGCCACAACTCGCACACACAGGAACGAACAGGTGCAGTCAGTCCTCCGACATACACGGAGCATCGATGATCTTATCTTGTAAGAAAACTGAGGACAATGTTGGATTACAAAAAACCAAACTAAAACCACTCACATCTTTATTTTTGCCTTTGCATTTGGGCTTTTTTTTCGAGAGGCTCAGAGAAACAGTTATGCTTTATCAACACTTTCATGTTGTTTTCCTGTCAGAAACCTTGCTTGGCATGTAGCCGACGGTCAAGTCTTGATTTTCATCCAGGAACTTGAGCAATCACTTGAACTGCATCCCAGTGACAAACCCTTTGTCTTTCTGTTTTGTTCCCTCACCGCAGAGCCAACTTTGCAGGAATTTAAAAAAAAGGAAAAAAAAAAAAGAAAGCAATAACATTTGGCATGCGGGCTGTTTTCAATTTTCTACCTGATGCATTTGTGCGTGTGTGTGTGAGACAGAGAGACGCACGGGGAATGTGGATGGAGCTGTTAGTTTGCTGCGCTGAATTTGTGTGTACCAGCGAGACAAAGAACCTGTTTGTTTCCATGCAAATGCATGATTTTGTATATTTTTGTACTTTTTACTTTGTACATTGTGTGTGTGTGTGTGTGTGTGTGTGTGTGTGTGTGTGTGTGTGTGTGTGTTGCCAGAGGAGGAATGCTCTCTCTCTTTCTCTGATGACCAGTGACAGATGCTCAGCTTCAGGTGGTGCTAACATCTGTGTGTCGGTGTGTGTGTGTGTGCGCGCGTGCGTGCCACCGGCCTTCAACATTCGGTACAAAAAAAAAGCTCCTGTGAGTGTGTGTGTGCGCGCGCGTGTCGACATGGCCGCGAGGAATTGTGGGATACGTGGGAGGTGCTCACAAAATTAGAAGAGGGACTGAGTGAGTGATGGAGCCTCCTTTCTCTCGTCCTCTCTGTCAGTACTGGAAACGGAGCTCGGCGTCTTTAGAGACAGGGTTGTGGCATAAAGTGAAAAGTAAGACCTGCATTCAGAGCCGTTGGCAGGATCACAAGTGGTATCACGGAGTGTTAAATTACCAAGGTGTTACCCGGTAATCCATATTTTCTGTGTTGCGACTGACACGCAGTCATTAGGATCTAATTAATCACCTCTACAGTGTCATATTGTACAACATGTAAAAGTTTGATATCTCTGTTAACGTGTTCGTCTCTGTAAAATATTTATAACTATTTTGACGAAACATTCCCAACTTAAGATCCACTTGCTACCTTTTCCCGGAGCTTTCCGCTGAATCGCACTGTCCTCCTCGGCCGGTGGAGTGTGTTAATTTGTCGCGGAGCTGGATCCGTTGACACGCAAGCGCGGTAGCTTGGTCGTTTGGTCCGTAGCGCTTACCGACTCGTTGAATTCAGAAATATCAGCCTGACCAAACAGTCCCAACTAAAGATACATTTAGTGGCGGTTTTTTTCCAAAGCTTTCGACAGTGTCGCATGGTTTTCATCAGTGTATGAAAACAACCAAGAACGCTGATGTTTATAATTAGTTTCACGGCACGTTAGCTGATAAATTCATGGATTTATAAAAGATGATACTGTATTAAATGTAACAAATGAACACATTCAGGTTGATACGGAAACTACCACTTAGCCAGTGACACACAAATTAAACACAGAAAACACACCAGATGGTCGTCGCCGCATTTAAGTTTAAAAACGAAAAGCAAAGAAAAATCTGCCGCAACTAGTTGGTATGATTTAAAGCTGCATCGCCTAAATTCACTTTGGCGACTTCCTGTGGCAGGAGAAGGACATTTATTTAATTTTTCATAGAAAAACCGATAAAAAAACAAAAAATCTTAAAAAATAACGTCAGCAGGAACAAGAGCGGGTCTAGAAATGTTTGTGCGGTGGTGGGACAGAACTTGAATAAAATGTTAGCGGCAGTATCGTGTGCAGAAGGGAGATGGATGAATGTGCTCTGAGTGTATTTGGCTTATTTTGTCCACATTAAGACGTCTTATGTTTTTATGTCCGTCACAGCCGCATCATTAAGAAACGATTTCCTCCCAGTTCATTCCTGATGATGTTATAAAGACAGTCTGTCATCCTCCCCTTTTCTCTCTACTGAGGCAATTTCCAGCCTTTTTGCTTCTGAATTATCACACGTCGTCCCGGTCTGGCCCTGGGGAGTCTGATTTCAGGTGCCGGGATGGACGACCTTTCGGCAGCGGGGCGGGATCTCTGAATGGTCGAGCTCAGCGGCCAGTTACTGACGCGGTGTAATTCTCCTCTTCCGAGCGCTGTAATTCTGTCGTTGTCTATTCAGGCTGAATTCCTGGCTGGTTACCAATAAAAATGTGCTGTGGGATGAAACCGAAAGCTCAGCCCCTTTTATGATGGATGGAATTGATTGATTGAGAAATTTACATGAAAACCAAGAGAAATCGACTGAGCCCTCGGTTGTTCCCGATCCGTCCCGGACACGACTCTCGGGTCAACGCCGGGCAGCTCCACCAGTGTAGCTGGCCGTCAACGTGCCTTGCTCAGTGGCACCTCGGTAGGAGGAAAAGTTGAAATTGAACACCCAGAGTTTCCCGAGGCTTTGAAACATTTTTATGTCATTTTTAAACCTGACTTTAAGTTTGCTTGCAGTTAGTTATTTGGACTTTGGGGTTCTGTTACGTAATGCTACTAAGGTTTAATTTAGCCATCAGGGACTCTTGAACCCATGAGGTTGGAGGGTCAGCAGGTAAACCTTGTTAAATCCTCCTTCAGCACGTTGCTAAAAAGCAGAGCTTTAGACTTGAGTCGGATTTCAGTCAGGAAAAGGAGGACTTGAGAAATGACACTTGGACTTTACGTAGGCAGCCATCACTGCCATCCAGGGGAAGCTCGTAGAGGTTGTTGAGGAGTATTAAGTGACCGGGCTCGATCCTCGATAACGCGTTGAAGTTTACCGCCGACACAGAGGAGCTCCTCGGGAAACGCCAGCAGCGGCAGTACCTTCTGAGGAAGCTCAGCTCCTTGTGAACATTCTCATAATGTTTTTACTGCTCCGTCACCGGAAGGGTGGTTACCTTTCCCCTCACCTGCCGGTCCCACTCCACCGGCCTCCAGAAATCGTCACAGTGTGCTCCAAAATGATTGGATCTCCTGTTAGAACCCTCTCCACCCTACGTGAGCAGCAGACGCTGAGGCTAGCGGGCAGGATTTCACAGGAACCCCCCCACACACCGACTTCGCTGGCCAGGCGGCAGGACACGGGGGAGAAGGGCTACCTTCCTTCCCAAGGCGGTTCAGCCATCGCTTGGCTTTTCTTGTTGACTGCTGACTGTCAATAGGGCATTTCAGTGCCTTGCTAAAGGGCACTTTGACTGTAAAGCCCAAGACAAACAGTCTTTCTTTCTTTCTTTGTGTTTTGGAGGATGGATTAGCTAAATGATGGAGGATGAGATGAGATCACAAGGCCAGGAACAGCTGGCGTGTGTCTGTGTGTGTGTGTGTGTGTGTGTGTGTGTGTGTGTGTGTGTGTGTCTGTGTGTGTGTGTGTGTGTGTGTGTGTGTGTGTGTGTGTGGACGTGGGTGTTGGTGAATACAGCTCTCTGTACTTCTGTGTGTGTTTGTATCTACGGCTAACTCACACACACACACACACACACACACACACACACACACACACACACACACACACACACACACACACACAGACTTTGAACTTTATGTACTGAGAAACATGCAAACAGACGTCTCCTGTTCTGACTGTGAATGACTGTTTTATTTCTCATTATGCTAAAGAGATACCTAAATACACACACACACACACACACACACACACACACACACACACACACACACACACACACATGCAGTGGATGGCATTCAGTCATGCATTCCAGTTGTATGAACAGCAGCGCTGGCAGTCAGACCCTCAGCTGTGCCTGAAGGTCACCATGAACACATTCATACACGCACAGAAACACACCTCTGCTGCAGAAAACAAAACACACACACACACACACACACACACACACACACACACACACACACACACACACACACACACACACGCGCACTCACACTCACAGTTGGTTTGATTAATGTAACTGGGCCACCGTTCATGTTCCTGTGTATATTGATTCATATTTAATGTGTTTGTTCAGGGGCGTCTGACTGAAACCATGTGAAACAGGCTTCTCTGTGTGTGTGTGTGTGCACGCGTGTGTGTGTGTGTGTGTGTGTGGTCTAGAACAATACAGCATCCTTTACAGACGGCGTTCACACACCCATCACATTGACTGAAACTGGGCTTCAAATGTATCTAACCTAGAAATTTGCCCGGTGGCTCTCGGCTCTTTTGTCCTCCTCGCTTGTGGCCGTCGGTCGATCCGCCAGGGACTTTGGGAAACTACAGCGGCCGCGGGTGACTCGTGAAATGAACACGTGGCGCGGCTTTGAAAAGTTGGGATGCGGCTCCTTCACCCAAGACGCCGGCTGCAGGCAGCTCGGATTCACTGCAGTCGCAGAGGACTCGAAAGGAGACCCGGAGTCGCAGCAGAACAAGGAGCACCAGAGCCTCCGTAATCCACCTCTGTGGCGTCGCCGTCGTTGTTCAATGTGTCCAGACATCATTCATGTCACCCTGCGAATCTCTGCTGTAAATACACGACTTCTGCGTCGCTTGATGGCCTCCTCAGAGCTACCAACATATTTCACAGATCCACCACAGACGCATTGTGCTGCAGCAGTAGTTTGATTAATATATATTTACGTTTTTTGTTTTTTGCTTTTTTCCCCCCATGACTCTGATTCACGGTTGGAACCGATAACTACAGCTGTCATTGTCGGCGAAGGAGCAGGCCACAAACGTCTGAAGTCTGCGGGTGATTTTAATCGGCGTAGTCCTTTAAGATCCCAGGGAGTTTTCCTTGGGTTCCTCAGTGTTTTGTGGTTCCAATAACTGTATTTCACTGTATAGTTGGGATTCCTTTCGTCCTCAGTGTAGCTATTTAGATGCTCTTGCAACACTGGATGTGTATCAGCATCGGGGGCTTTTGCGACATAGATTTGAGCGACAGTTAGCCAGAAAGACGTGTGTAATGTGACATATGTCTGCGTGTACCTGTGATCCACAATCCAGGGGTCTTCAAAGAGTCTGGAAAAGTACTGAATTATTCCACTTTTAGGCTTTCACATAATAACACATAATAATGTCGTGACTCCAGTCTCAGGTCTTATTTTCCAACACGCAATTTCCAGCTTGGCGGGTAGATCCAATCTGTGTCCTCTCCAGTCTGACTTAATGTCCCTGAGCAGTTAATTTCCTGTTGTCCTTTGTTTTATTCTACCCATTTATAGTTTCACAGCTTTCAGCAGCTATTTTCAATCTGGAATACTTTCCTCTTTTCTCGCTTCGTTTGTTTTTTTGGCTGGTTTATTCAAATTGCTCCGAAAATTCATTTTCAGGTAGACGTGACAAGGTTCTTCAAGTGAGTGTTTGAAAGGGTTTTGTCTCTCTGGGGGGGGGGGACACACGAGATGCTTGCTCTTTAGGAAGCAGAGAGAGACAGAGATGTGTGTGTGTGTGTGTGTGTGACCACCTGTCTGGGGTTTATTTAGCCGCCATGGTAGCTAGCCGCCACGCCGCTGCTTCTCACGACCCCCAGATGCTTTATATAGGTGACCTGTTTCACCTCGGTGTGTTAAATACGGTGCGGGACAGCGTCACTTAACAAACGTAGCATCGCTGCCGCAATTCACCTCCACGCGTTTTAATAGATTGAATGAAATGTGTTTCCTTCGGGTTTTGTGTCGGTTTTTTACTTACGGAAAATTCGGGTGTGTGTGAGCGTGTTTGTGTGTTTCTGTTTTCTCTTCATTTTAAGTGTGTGTGTCCTCTGAGATGTCGCCTATGTCCTGTGTGTGTGTGTGTGTGTCTGTGTGTGTGTGTGTGTGTGCATGCATGACCCGAGCCTCACCTCCTTCAGCCAAACAGTTCAGCTTTGTTTTGTTTTTTTGTTTTTTTGTTTTTTAAGGAGCGGGCGAACGCAGACTCCGGCTCCTGAGAGTTGACCCTCCACCTGACCTCTGTGATCTCTGACACACTAGATACACTCACTGCTGCAGGAGCCACTTTATCCAGTCCCCTCGTAATCCACCGGATTCCACAGTCCTTCACTCCTCTCTCCACTTTACTTTCATTTCCACGCTGTGCTTCTCTGAGATCACGCATCAGTTAAAGTTATTTTAACTTGCTCGAGCTTCTCCACTCTTCTGCTTTGAACAAGTCGTGGTAGAAGCTTAAAACGACGACTGTAGTCTCACGTCTGTCAAGGTTACATTTTGGCACGCAAGCAATGAAGAAAATGCGGAAGACGCTACCGTAGGCACTACACTGTTGCTAAGTTCAAGCCAGAAAATACGGTGAATACACGTGGAAACCTGAATGTAACCGGATGGAAAAATCTTACTTCACTTGTCCAGGTGCTTTGATTTGTCAAATCATGAATTCATGATCTGACGTCACGTAGACGTGACCTGTTTTTTTGTTTTTATTAATCCCTTTTACACTTTTTTTTTAAAATACGCTAGACCCCTCTCAGAAAAACCTCTCTGTATAATGCGGTACATTCCACTATATCCACAAATTACAGTCTCCAAAATGACCGTAAAGTTGAATCAACACCTCTTTTGTCGTTGAACATTATAACTGAACATTATAACCGTCAGCGAGGGACTACGGTGTTAGACAGCATTGGTTTTATCTAGGTGTACCTAATAAACTGGCAGCTGGTAGACCTATGTATGGTCAATTATCATGCCTGGATGAATCACGTGCCTCGAGGAAAGTTGTGTGATGGGACGGGGTCCGGTAGACAGGCATTTACTCCTCAGTGCTTCTATTTCCGTCCGGTGAATACATCACACTTATATACGTAAGAGGAGATGACACGACAGACACACGGGCTGGGCTGGATGCGGAAGCGTTGCAAGCTTGTGGTTCAGCTGTATTTTCGGCTCAGCGGCTGCCCATGGACACAGCTGGCTGTAGTCGTGGTTGAACCGGAGATCTTTTGGCTGCAGGTCGGTCTCCGTTCCTACGGGCCGCTCGTGGTTTCTCTTGCAATTGCCGGCCGAAAGTGATCGCATGTGCTTTATTCATTCAGAAAGTGACAGCACCGGTTGGTATAATTTGACGCTGAGGAAACTTAAAAAGATAAGTGACTTAGATCACTGTATGTTCTTTCACTTTGATAAGAATAAGCTATTGGTGTTGGGCTTGTAGCAGAAGGTTGTAATTCTGAGTACTTCAGGAAATGGCAAAATGCCCTTTAGCAAGGCTGCTTCAAAATATCAGTTTGAAGCAGCGTTTCCGATCAACGTTGGATGAATAAATGCAGGCTTTAAATGGAAAAACGGCACTTAAATACATGACTTTTCTTTATTTTTAAGGACAAACACAAGCAGACAAACCCAGATTGTATTTCTTCAGACAGCGTTTCTTCTGACTGAGTTTGACTGGAGCTGTCAAGGTCTTTAACCTCATAATATGGTTTGTTAGTTCTTGATTCAATTTGGCAATTAGGGGCGATTTTCCAATCACCGCTCGCTTTTTTTAGAGCTGCTCCTCTATCAGGCCGTTTGTCGTCAGTGTTTGTCTGATTCTGAAACCTGTCCAGACTCGTTCAGAAAAGCGCCTTGGCTTCTCAGAATGTAACTTTTGTCTGGAAACGATTTGCATACACACACAAACTGACACACACACACACCTTTTAGGAGCATTAGCTGAAATGGATTCGTACGGTCAAGGGGGCTGAGGGTTCATGTCCTCCAGTGACGGGTCAACAGCTTTGTTAACCTGGTAAATTAGTAAAAGACGGGGGGCAGGGGTCGACATCCAAACTGAATATTTATGCCGTTTGATGGATGCTTCCATCCAAAGCTGCTTATAGCATAATATTTGCACACATTTATAGTACAGACGGAATCAAACCCACAACCCTGGCAGTGCCTTGCTACCTATGGAGCTATAATAGGAAAAAAAAATCTAATTTTCAGAAAAGTATCCTTTTTCTGTTGCTCTTAAATATCTCCTTTTATATAAGTTTTAATGCCACCTAAAGAAAGGAATATTATGAACCTTTGGTGTCTCAGTGCTGCAGAAGCACCAAAGATGGAAGCTTGACAACGCCCGTCTCTTCACCGCTTCTCACGGCGACCCTGCGTCCAGCCCTCTTTACGTCCTCGGCTGCTGAGCATCGTTGCCGGCTTTATCTTCAGCCTCTTCCTAAACGCCCTCCCTGACTCCATTTTTGTCGTTTGCTTTGCTCTCGCTCTGAGCAAATTGGCCGGTACGGTGTTTGGCTGGGCGTCATCAGCAGAATAGATGTTTCCCTCTGTTCTGCTTTTTCCACCTTAGGGCTGCATTTTGGACTCAGACACTGTAACTGGAGCAGTAGACTTTGTGGTGGTTTGAAATGAAAGTTTTGGAAGGTCTCTGGTCTCAGGTTTGTGTTGTTTTTGAAACTCTGTTGTATAGTTACTGTACAACAACTTACGACTTTCTCCCGACATTTCCATCCCTGGAGCCACGCTGCGTCCATGGTTAAAAAGAACAATGACAAAATTGGCACAATGAACAATTAGCATTTTTGGGAAATTTGCTTTTCGCCGGTTGTTAAACAAACCTAAAATGTGTGTTTATGGCAGAAATACAAACAAAATGTCTCAGTGCTGAACGCTCTTTGTAAGGTTTCTGGCTGGATCCCTCCCCAGTTCACATGTCAAAGTGTCCTTCATCAAGACAGACACCGAAATTGCACAAGCTGCTCCCGATTGGCGTCTTGAGAAAGTGGCTTTGAACAGAAGCGTCCTGAAATTAAATACCTGAAACTAACCAAAATCAAAGAACGAGAATGAAAAATGAACGTCAGGTTCATTGGCGGCCTCACCGACTGTCTCTTTCCTCGTTAGCTGGTCAGGCTGATGCGATTTTACAGACCCTACGTGCTGAAGTCCTCCCCTGACTGTTCATAAACCATCGCTGAGCTGCTGCCTGGTCTGGGGACGATCAGAGCTGCAGATTTCCGTTGAAAAATAAGCCCAACACAACGGGTGCTGCTGTTCATAATAATGTTATTTTGTACTGATCCGCAGCTCCCTTGTTTAACTCAGTGATGCAAAGCAAATAGGCTCGAAACATTCTCACAAAATCGAGCCTGGAACAACTTTATTACACTTGTTACCTCGTTGCAATGAAAACCAATTAAATCATTTCTGAATTTGCATGTGTTTGACAAATGAGGCAGATGACTCTAAATTAATAAAGAAGTTAATTATATTTTCAGACCATAGTTCATTTTTCTTCTCGGGGTGACCCTGCCCCCTCTCTGAAACTTCCGTCTTCTCAGTGGGAAACGAAGGAATGTTTAAACTCGGGCTGAGGACTTGGGTGACCTGTGAGGTGAACACCGCTTTGATCGACTCGAGGTCGGTTCCCCGTCCGCCTGGTCGCTGCCACTAGCGGCAAACCAGCGGGGCCTTTTCATTGCAGCTGAATCTTTGCACCACTTCAGCCTCCCCCAGCCACAACTCCACCTTTTCCATTATTTCCACCCGTCCCCTCCATTGTTCTCCCTCATTTGACAGAAGACGCCATTCAAACAGCGGCGGCGTTTCAAACAGAAATCGCCTTCACTCCCGGCTCACAAGGTTTCCAGTGAAAGTGAGGCGATGGAAAACGATTCTGCAGTGTGCTGGCCGCTGGCAGCTCTGCTTTGACTCCTCACTGCTTGACTGCTCGTCGTACATCTGAATACGTAGATTCAGGGTGCAGGGATCTTGAGCGACGTCTGACAGGCGCCATCATTGAGACGCTTCCTATGTAAATCCCTCTCACTGGGCTGTAAGTAAGCACCGAATTCCTCTCTCATGTGCAGTGAGACATCCCCCCTCACCCATGCCGGACGGCAGGAGTGGTCTGAGCTGAAAGGAGCTGGACTGGGAAAAGGGAAGGGTCACAGGTCCAATCCCCAAAGCCTTCCAGCCTCATGTATTTCCAATCAATCTGGGCAAGAGCACTGGCTAACTGCCCAGAAAACACACATGTAAATCAGTTCTGCAGCAGATGACGGCAAGGAAGGATTTTTACTCTGTAGCTTCATTAAATAAATGTGTTTTACAATTTTTTTCACATGGCAAGACTGGAAATGAGCAGTTAGGTTGTTCCTCTGATTGCCAGAGGTTTATTGCCTTGCTAAAGGGCACGCTAACGTGAGCTAATGTGCATCTTTGCATCTCAAAAACTCAGATTAAGAGTGGCAATTTATTGGCTGAAAGGGAGTACGAGGTATTTAAAATGTGAATAGACAGTAAAACAAAATTCAGCTTTTATTGTTGAATGCATCTTTTAGAATAAAATATCTAAATAAAAACATAGGAATATAAATATTTTAGAACAAAATATTTCTTGTTAAATAGATTTTCGCTCTTTCGACTCAAAATTTTTTTTCAGTTTTCCAGCTCTTTTGAAAGAGTTTTTCTTTTGTGCAAAATCAAATCAACAAATGCAGTTACACACAAACAAAAACACACTTGTTAAGAAAGCCACTAAAGCCTGAACCGGCCCGAAGCAACACATTTCAAAACGGAGTATGAGTTAATATAAAGAAATGAAATTTAAAACATGTTTTTCAATAAGTCAGTTACGTGACTAAAGATTTACGTGAAAGTTTTTTATTAAACGTTTGACAAATTGCTAATTCTTCGAAAAATTGGGCCCATTGTTCCGGTTCAGGGATTCCATCCAGCAACCTTCCAGTCACACAGCTGCGTCCTTATAATTACCGTGTGCTTACAAATCAGCCGCGTAGACACTCATGGCAAAAGACAGGACCGTTTGGTTATTAGCAGAAGGCGCGCTGATATGATGACACGTTCGCTAATTGCAGTTTTTATTTTTTGCCTCCTCTGCAGCGAACACACAGCACTCGTCTTCACACTCACCTAATTATCTTCGGTATTAATTAATGAGCTCTCACATTCCTCCAACAGCCCCATCCCTCACTCGTTCATGGCTGTTTACAGGCTCTGCTGCTCTCCAGCCGCTCTGCTGATACTGGAAATGTCAGCGCGCGCCTGTGTGTGTGTGTGTGTGTGTGTGTGTGTGAGAGACGATGGATGCCACGTTAATGGCAGTGCAGTGTAAATCAGATGTGACATTTGGGCTGGAAGAAGGCGGTGGCGGCGGCGGCGGCGGCGGCGGCAGCGGCTGCCGCGGCGACAGAGCTGTAGTCATCATTTGCTCTGGCAGAGGGACCTGGTTCACCCTGCGAGGAGACGAGGAAGGATGGAAGGAAGGAAGGAAGGAAGGAAGGGATCAAGGATGGAAGGAAGGGATCAAGGAGGGAAACACTGAAAGAGAAAATGGGAGATACAGTTAAAGTCTGTTTACAAATTTGAATGAGGAGATGAAGGGAAGACGTGGACGTGGAGGGACGTTTTAAAACCTGGAAAGAAAAACGAAAAGCAGGATGATGAGCGAGTAGTTTGAGGAAGAGAAGAGGAATGCACTCCTCCGTTATCCCTCAGTTTTAGCTCCAAATCCTTTTTATCGTCTTTTCTTGTGTCCATCATCTCCTCCTCCTTTTTGCTGCCTTCATATCCTTCCTTACACCGTCGCTCCGTCTTTGTTCATCCTTCCTTCCTTCCCTCGTCCTTTTCACTGCTGTCCATCTTTCCTCACGTTCTCCTCTCTCTCTCCTCTCCCTTCAGGCTTCCTTTCTGTTTCCCTGTCTCCTTCTGTCCTTCCTTCCTTGAGTTCACCCTACTCCTCTTCCTTGCCTCCTTTCTTTTCTCCCCTCTTTTCTTACTTGTCTATTTTTATATCATTCCTTCCATCTAATCTTCCTTTTTCTTCTTTTTCTTCCCTTGCCATTGTACCATCCTTTCTCCCTCACATCATTCTTTCCATCCTTCTTTGTCTCCTTCATTCATCCCTTCCTGCCTGTCTCCTCTCTAATCTACCTTTCCTTTTTCCTTCTTTCCTCCCCTTCTGTCTCACTATTCTTGCTAGTTTTCTCACCTCTCTTACATTATCTTTACAACTTTCCTTCTTTCCATCCTTCTGCCTGTCTTTCTTCCTTCTTTGCATCCTTCCTCCCACCCTGCTCTGTTTCCTTCTGCTCTCCTCTGTCTTCCTCTCCTCCTCTAATCTGCCTCTCTTGCTTCGTACCATCACAATCTCCCTCCCTTCTCCCTCCTTCCTTTCTCCCATCCCTTATCCTTAAATCCATCCTCCTTTCCATCCTCATCTGCTTTTTTCCATGCTCCCTTCCTACCTTACTCCCCTCTAATCTGTCTTTCTGTCCCTTATGTCCCTCTTTCTGTCCTTCTATCCTTACTATTTTACAATTCTCCTTTATTTCTTCCCATCTAATCCCCTTCCCTTCTTCTTTCCCTCCTTCCTTCTTACGTTGTTCTCCTTCAAACTGCCTTTCTTTCCTCTCCCTCTCTTTCCTTGCTATTTTTCCATCCTTCCCTGCTTCCTTCCGCCTTATATCCCTCTCTTCCTACCCCCTTACTTTCCCTCTCCCTTATCTTTACGTCGTACATCCCTATTTCCATCCTCCTTTGCATCCTTCCATCCATACTTCCTTGCTTCCTCGCCTCTAATCTCCCTCCCTTCTTTCTCCCTTTCCTTAAACTTACATCCTTCCTTCCTTCTCATCCTGCTTTGCATCCTTTAATGCTCCCTTCCTCCCTCACTCCTTTCTAATGTGTACTCATTTCTTCCTGTTATCGTACCATTCCTCCTGACTGCCTCCCATCTAATCTACCTCTTCTTCTCCCTTCTCTTATCTTTACATCCTCTTTTGCCCCTTTTAATGCTCCGCTCTTACCTCACTCCACTATGATTTGCCTTTTTTCTTCCTTCTTTCTTCCCTTCCCATCTTATCATCATTCCTTTTTATCATCACTTTCTCTGATCAGATTTCTTGTCTTTCTCTCCCCACTTATCCTAACACTCTCATTTGTGTCCTTTAATGCTCCCTTCCTAACTTACTCTCCACTCTACTCCTTCCTTCTTTCAAACCTCCCTCCTCTCTTTTCACTTTTCCTGTCCTTTCCCTTCATCCTTCATCCTACCATTTACGACAGCTGTCGCCGGTGGCATTATGTTATCAGCACAAATGTCCACTTAGACTCAAGGATTAACTGATTAGAATTTGGTCGTCAAAGCTCAAAGGTCACTGTGACCTCACAAAACAGGTTTTTTGTTTTTTTTGGCCATAACTCAAGAATTCGTACGCTAATTATGATAAAATACACTTAATACCTTTTGATCGAATTCCTTCAAGGTCTTCACTACATATATGATATGAGTCTGGTCAGACATGGATGTAACCTGCAGCTTGCCTGGTTTTGCGGAGGCCTTCAACCACGAGGTGCTAATCCTAGTTTTGCTTCTTTCCGTACTCCCCCAGAAATTTGTATTCTACATCTTCATTCATCCTTCCTCCCTTCCTCCCATCTACCCTCCCCTGGTGTCGAGTTATCTCTCTATGGCAGGTTGTTGTAAAGGGTTCAATACCTTGCTCATGGGCAACTGTCAAGCTCAAAGACTGCAACGGCTGCAGCGGAAACCGAACCTGCAAACTCTGAGTTTCACAACAGTCCCTCTCGGCACAAGTTCTGTGGGTCTGACTTTGCAGCATGTTAGCAGAGGTGAATCGGATCACATAGCTCTTTCCTCTGTGTGTGTGTGTGTGTGTGTGTGTGTGTGTGTGTGTGTGGTGACATTGCAGTTGTTGGTCAGGGACGCAGTCAGTCAAGGGGAAAGAATCTGTATCCTGAGATACAAGCGCACACACACACACACACTTTCACCTGTTCAATTATACATAATCATTCAAAGACACACACACACACACACCTTGACTCCCACGCCTCAGGCATTTTCTTCGCATGTGTGTTTAGACAAAAATAATCCTCTTCCAGTAAAGGCTGCCACTCTGCAGCGATACTGGACCCCACAGTTAGCGGGTTGATGCCTTGCTCAGTGGCACACGGGCATTAGTCACTGAAGGAGGAGGAGACGGGGCTCTCAGAAATTCCAGCGAATGAAATTTTGTGGTTACAAGTGAGTTTCTGGTCCACTTGTACTGTGCAGAACACACACACACACACACACACACACACACACACACACACACACACACACACACACACACACACACACACACACAAGGGCTAAATGCTGTTGTGTTATTATTAGAAGTGACAGGGTGACACAGTAATCCCACATGGCAGAGGCATTTCTTCTCTGATATCTGCACACGCACTTTGACTCAGCACTTTACAGAGAGAGAGCGAGCAGTGTGTGTGTGTGTGTGTGTGTGTGTGTGTGTGTGTGTGTGTGCGTGCGCGTGCGTGTGTGTGTGTGTGAGCTTGAGTGCACTTCAGAGACCTAAATTACTCCTGTCTAAACCAGTCTGATTGACTGGTTTACTAATGGGTTAACTAGTACGTTAACACCGGAGGCAAAAGACCTGAAGAAAAAACGTGTTTTTACCTGGTGGGAACTTGTAAACACACATTTTCTCACCTGGACAATAATGGTTTGAATATGTTATTAAAATGGACTGAAGAAAGGCTCCAGCGAAATTTGACCTTCTTGGTTTGACTTAAACTTGTCGTTAACTTGGATTGGATGAATTGGTATCATTAGCAACAAGCATCATTGCTATTAGGTATGAATGGTCAGGCTGGACAGAGCACTAATAACAAGTTATGATCAAATCTGTTATTCTGCTTTCCTTAGTAATGTCGTTTAACCAAAACAAGGACATTTCCTTTACGGATACCTGATACGTTTTGAAAGGGGATTTTTGTATTTGCGTCTTTACTACAGAGACCACTGTGCTTTACCGCTTTATCTTTGACAGATGTTCAACTCTAGCATCTTATTAAAAAGAATATCAGTTGTAAATAAAAAACAATACCCCCAAAAAGAAGTCGCCACTATCTAATTTTCAGCCTTGAGTATTGTCCGCTGGTATTCATTTCTGACTGCGGAGCTCCCCAACAACCTTCGCTACGGAGATTGGGAAGCCTATACGTAGCCTTGGAGGCAAAACCCGGGGCAAAAATGTCCAGGAAACACTTGTCGCTCCATTGAAGAAGTCTCAGAGGAAAATATTGACATTTTTATTAACTCAGATGTTCTCTCGTGTAGACTGTGGTGGCAGGACGGTAAGAAAATAATGTTCAGAGATATTAGTAAGAAAATCAACCTGAAATAATAAAAGTGGGGAGGACGAAAATGTCCAGTGGAAATTACGCCTTTGGATGAGAGCGTAGCGGAAGCAGTTGCAGCCTCCAGGAGTACAACACTTTGGCCCGGATAAATTTAACCATGTGGCCGCGATAGGTTCTGTATATCTAAAACTTTTACACAAAAATTGCAACTTCAGTTAATGGCTCTAAATACCGTGGTTCCCCTGATCCTCAGGGGGCATTGCTATGAAGAAGACACCAACAAAAGGCATGAATCAAAACCGTCAAGAGCAAATTTCATAGATTACGAATCATAGTCGCTGAGTTGACCTAAAGTGGACCCGGAGTATGAGGTTAAATTTATTTAAACTGCTGAATATTAGATCATTTTTTAGCATTAGCTCGCCATTAGCGGTGCAGGCAACGATTTGAAGATCCGTGATTTGATGTTTCGTACCCAAATGCTGCTCGGGTGTCCCAGTTGACTTCCCTCCTTAGGTTTTTATGGGCACAGGCTTGTGCCTTTTTCCGTTTCAATATATTCTCTAACACAGTTGTTCAGTTTTGTACTGATGGTTCAACCAGGAGAGATTTCTCTCTCTCCAAGCTCCAATTGTCCATCACCTAACATTGTCTTTGCTGAAAATAAACCAGAAGTGTACTTTAGGAGCCTTGGACACCCAAAATAACTGCGTACTTCGCCTGCCTTGCTTCACTGTTGACACTTTGACTGACCAGTCGACTGCTTAAGTGGTTTAGTGACAGACCGGTTTACTGGCTGGCCGATCACACCACATGTTCATGAATTAATTGGTTGGCCAAGCCAGGAGAGTCAGTGAAGCCCTTCAGCTGGGACACCGAGCTGAGATTTCCAGAATAACAGACATACACTAGAGGATCACACGTACGCACGCGCACACACACACACACACACACACACCCCCACGCACGCACTCAGCGGATTCATGGGACGGGACTCTTGACTGTTCTTGGGACCAGCACGGTGTGTAGCTGCAGGGTTCTGGCGATCCTCTAGACGTTGGCAAAGACTTAAACACGTGACACAGCGACTCGTCAGAACCGGCTCTCTGTTCTCCAAGCAGCCGCGGGGAGCTGCACATCTCACAGCCAAGACCTGGGAAACACACACTGGGTGTTAGTCCAAAAACAAGATAGTCACCTATTTAAAAGAAAGGAACATTCAGAGATTATTCTGCGTTTTCAGTTGAATACTAGACAGAAACTCTATTTTTAGAGACTGAAACATGTTCATTGGGCAAAATAACGAAATGAAGTAGCTCAGAAAGCCTTGATAGGTCTGGTGGTCGAGAGGCAGGTTTGGTATCAGAGTGGTTGAGTGTTTGGACCCTGTTTGGATCGAAAATGTTTTGTTTTCTGCATTAAAGCCCAACCAGAAATCTCCATGTTCTCTTGTGACTCTGGAGGCAGCGTTGTAAACCGACGGACTACGCTCGGTGTCACCTCGCATCCAGACTTATTATGAACAGTCGTGATTCCTGTTAGGTTCCAAAATGTTACCGATATTTAGGCGAATGGTTTCCTACCACACCGGTGTGGACCGCAGCTGTGGTTCCCGATATCTCCATCAAAGCGGAAACGAAGACGAAGACCGTGTTTGTTTCACACATTTCCCTCAGCTTTGCCTTTTGCTTTAAGTGACAGTGGACCGTCAAGTCGACCAGGATCTAGTTCAAAACGTGGCGGATCGCGTTCGACACTCACCACCAGAACACGACATGACACTCGGTTCACGCCTTCTGCTGACACGCTTCTCTGTCTTCACCCGGCCATGTGTGCACTGCGGAGAGGACCAGTTGTCCGTTGGCATGGTGAGACTTAATCTGTGTATGTGTGTGTTTTTGTGCACGAGGGTGTGTTTCTGTGAAGCCGGAGGGAGCAGAGACCCACACAACCTACATAGTGTGTCCTGCTATTAGTGCTGTAATGGCTTGTATATTAGGCCTTGTTTTTTTTTTTTCCTTTTTGTTTCCATTTTAAAAGATTATTTGATAGTTAGACATTGACATCATCACAACAGCAGATATTCAGTGTGTTACAGTGTGAGCCTGTTAATTTAAGAGTGTTGTATTGTGGGATTTTTGTAGCCATAATGTTTCTTGGTTGTTTAGTTTCATCCACAGTGCGTCTGTCGCAGTTTTACCACATTTACATTGTATATTTTACAGACCACAATTATGAATAGGGATTATGGGTGATATTCTCACATTTTTTACAGATCGAGTTGTCATGTAATATACTCGATTCCGGATTGTGTAATCGCTGAGAGGAAAGCTACCGTCTTGGCCTGAATATTAGACGACCCTGATTATAAGACATAAAAGTAAAAGAAGAAATAATACCATTAAGGCAGAGCAAAAATCCCACATATTTGGCTTCTCTATCTGTCAAATGCTAAAACTCTCCTGTCAGGCTCTGGAAAATGTCAGAATTGATTTCTCCGGCAGGTTCTGTGGTAAAGACATCAGGAGACGCTTAGGACTTGTTTTCACTCATCATGAACATATTTCTCCAGTAAAACATGTCACGTTGGTCCTGGGAAACTGCTGTGGGTTAAACTGAGCTAGTGAGACATTTTCAGGGTTCACTCACGCTAAAATAAACCCTATAAATGAAACAAAAATAAGGCTGCTAACAACCCATGACGCAACACTGTAGGAGACACTCTCTCCATTCACAAAGAGTATCTGATATTATCTCGAGCTGTCAATATAATGCAACCCCAGCTTTTTTAAAATGTAATTTCCAGGAAAAAATCTTATTTATCCAATATCTTTATCTTATATTTGGGCTGATACGGTATTTTTAGAACGACGTCTCGGCTGTACGTCACTACGTTTTTCCGTACGTGTGCTCACAATCCATAGATACTCGAGGAAAAAAGATTGAATAGGGGATAAAAAATAAGATTGATCAGATACATGTTTGCTTAGTAATCGATTAATATATTATTCGTACTCATCTCTAAGTGTGAGTGGCACAAATGGGAAAAACTGTTAATGTCAGCGTCCTTGTTATTCAGAGTCTGAGACATTGCGAATATCTGACAGCTACAATATCTCCTGTTTGGTGAAAAGGGCTACCGAAATATCATCATACTGGTAGCAGAACGGCTGCAAAGCCACCATCACTGTCAGTTGTGTCTGAATAAAATCCAACAATAACACTGTAACAATCAATCCAACTAATTAAAAAGGAGCTAGACACTGTTTGTATCTGGTTTCACTCATCAGCAAACTACCACGAATATGTACCATATTAAAATGGCTAATTAAGGCTTAATTCTGTTTATCAAGTGTGATTATACTGGGCTTACAGTGGAGAAAAACGTCTTGGAACAACGTGTGAATGTTCCTAAATCTGAACAACTTTTTTCTGACGTGGTGTAAATGCAGCATTAGTAAGCCCCAAATTGACCGGTGAAACCCAGTTCAGCATTTTTTAACATGGAAGAAATAAATTCATAAAGAGTGGAAAGCATCTCGCTGAGTCGTTCACTGCAGAAATGGACCAGGAAGAGACAGTAGTGATTGGCCAAGAAGGAAAAAAAGGCATAGACGAGGTGCCGAGTTAAAAACAAACTTTAAAACGGTCAGAGAAAGTAGGTCAGTGGTCACAAAACCAGCTGATTGCAAGAGTGACCTTACCTGAGCCATTATGCAGCTGAAAGCTTTAGAAATCTACCAGCTGAATCCACTGGTTAAAGGGTCAGTTAACCAAAATTACAGAAACAACGTTAACCTCAAGTGGTGTCTTGTCATGCAGGTGGTTTTGGATTTGTTTTCCTTGGTTTTCAGATATCCTCCTCTGAGGTTTCTGCCTCCACCCCACCGCAATGGGTGTGAATGAAATTTCTCTTTACAGACACACTGCACCTGTTTCCACAGATAATCCATCGACCCCACTGTCACGTCTTTGAGGCAACTACTTCACAGTGAAGTGGTGATTTTTTTTTTTTTTTTTTTTGTATATATAGTTTAGTCATGTTTTAGTCAGGGTTCTCCTCAGTAAATGGAAAAATTGTTCTGCACCACCACAATCACGTGTCAGGCCCATCATAATTGTTCCCATATTTCCTTTTAAATGAAGATTTTTTTGCTTTGACTTTATGGCCGCACGTGTTGCACCGCTATCCCCTAATTCATAAGGACAAGGTGATTGGCGCACATATGTACACGTTCAGCAAACACACCTACACGCTTCTTCTGTTGCTTTGTTGAATAAGGGTTAAAAGAAAAACAAATTACCATAATTTAAATGGTTGAGAAATATGTAGTTAATAAGTCCATTTGTTGGCGACACCAGAACATTGTTGGCAATTTAAGATAACCATGTAGAGCTCGTAGACCTTGAGGGATATTTCACTGCAGTCCTCGTTCACTTTGTGACCCCCCCCACACCCCACCCCCACAGGAAACATGCATATCAGTGTATCATAATTAACTGAGCGCTAATTCCCTCTCTGGTGGCCTTAGTGTGCGCTATATTGGTTACGCTGTGACCCAGAACAGTGATAATGTATTTCAAATTCATATTTTTAATTAATGCTGCCTCAGTTGGTGCTTGGATTGATGTGTCATTGCTTGTAGGGATGTTTAATGGTCATGAATCTCCACGAACAGCAATGATTCAGCCTCTAGTGGGGCTCACCGTGTCAACAGTGTCAGAGACAAGTCCATGTGCTTATTTGATTCTGGTTTTTCCATTATTTTTCTTTCTGAATGCTCTTACATAACCCCAGCAGCAGTAGCAGCTTGAGTTTTTTTCAATGAAATCCAAGTGGATTCCAAGGCAGCCGCTGCAGGGCTATCTTTGGACATTGTTATTATTATTGGACATTATTGGCATTATGTGCCAAGTGTACGTTAGTATTTAAGGAATGCTTCCTTTCTCTTACCACAAGATGGCCATTTTTGGACTAGGGTCGGCTGGTTTATAGCCTGTCTTGAGAGTCTCTCCTGCCTGTTGTGTAACAGCACAAAACTGAATTAACTGCTACTGCTGCCACTCTGGAAACAAAACTTAACCAGTCAAAATAGTGGTGCTCGGGTTGCTGTGGTTGGCCACATGTGCCGATAAACCTTTTCTAAACAAATTCTTTAAAATCACATGAGCCAAAATTGTTTCACATTTGGATCAATTGACTCTGTGTAATGGAAAAAAGGGTCCTTGTAATGACAAACCCACAGAGAATTATCACCAGCGTTTTAGCCTCTTGTAGCTCATTGTTTTTCTTAATGGCACATTAGCTGTATGGCTAAGTCTCAGCACTCTCATCAAACCTTGTAGACCCCCGTTTCCAACAAACAAGCCCTGACATACAGTTTGTACGCTAACTTATCAGCCCCTGATAGTTAGTGAATACCTAACAGAAGAAGAAAGTTGACTACCTAGCAGCTAAAGAGCCAGATATTTTTCTCAGGAGTTGGTGGAGACCAAACCAGAGGTTATAGGAGACTGAATATTAGACCTACATTCATCAGATGGACACAAACAACACTCCAGTGTGATAACAATGTTGCTCTGTGTCTGCTAGATCTGAAAGTAAAGCTATTTGCTAAAACTTTTACCACAGCACCTGTAAATCAGTGTTGTTATGGTTTTTCTCTACCTGAAAATGTTCTATCTTTTTGTCTTTTTGTGTATCAAAAATTGATATTATAACTTTGGGAAGTACAAATATCCTAATACGGTTGGGCAATGTGAAGATATCTGCCATGAGATGAAAGAAAAATATCTACTGTAAACTGTTTATTTTGAGTTTTCTATCTTGTTCATATCTGTGGTTGTATTATCCTTTGTTTGAACTGTCGCACTTTATCGAGCAGGAATGCTTGATGGTAACATTGGATTTACAGGATTGTTGAAACAATGTGTTGAAGAATCTTGATTTGTCAGGTATTTAATTCAATGGATTTGCCAAAAATGGAAATTACCTTCTCGTTATTTAATCTCTAAATCATTCCTTAATTTTATCATTTTTTTTAAAACACTGCATTTTAATACACATTGTTATTGTGATGTAAAACTGAATCCACCATGATAAAGGATTTTATCCATATCACTCTCACTTCGTCTCAGATCAGGGGGTCCTTTCGTCCAGTGTCATATTAATCTCATTTCAGCTGAAGAGTCTGCCGAAGAAATGCTTCTTGTAAATGATTGCATTAGACCTTTCCAGTGGTGAAGTCATTGTCTCCAATGGAACTTTTTTCTGGGGGTAGTTCAAATGGCAGCAGGAGCTCACATACAGCACAGGGAAACAGTGTAAGACATGCAACAAGTGACCAGTAATCCATTAGTCCAAAGAAATATTTCTGGATAACCAAACTGATGAAACCATTTAAAAGACTCCACAAAAATAAGTCATTTTGGAACATATCTTTGACCACAATTTCATGCCTGAACCAAGCTATTGTATTAATAGGATTTCCATCACTGTGAATGACCAGCGTGGAGACAAAGCCCCGACAAGTCGTTAATCTGGATTAGCATGGTTTAAGTGTGGCGGGGCCTCATTCACATAAAAAACTCTGAGGCCTCAGTGTCAGCTCAGGTAATTGCATTGGAGAGTGGAGAATTTATATTGTGTTAGCTCACGTCACAGCTGGATGAGTTCGGAGGCTCTGGGAGCTGCACAGTTGATTGAAAATGAGGAATTTGATCTTTGGAAACTGGCCTCAGTTTTCAAAAAGAGATGGGGGTTTTTTTTTTCAAGAGTTATCAGTGCTTTTGGATATTAGGAGGACTTTAAGAACTGATAATTTCTTCAGCACCTGTCTCCTGGAAGGTTTTTTATTTCAGCTGTCTGTTTCATTTATACCTGGGGAGTCTGGACTATGGTCTTGGATTATTTTCCCAGAGTCTGGTGGAAAATATCATTGAGAATGTGCTGTTGCAGGAGTGTAGAGAGTGCAGGTGGTTGCCGGGAGTGCCACTCTGAACCCAGTGACACGCTTATGACAGAACTCGTCCGTGCAAAGACAAATACATTATAACCCTCCCTCCGTCTTGCTCTCTCTCCACGAACGGGCTTTAGTCACGCAGCAGACTTACTAACGTATACATGAGTAAAATTTATGCATGCACACAATACACAAAGACATATTTTAACAGATCCAAAAGAATCATAAGCCGCCAAAGTCAAGTTAATCTTTGCTATACCGAGCCTTGACATAATTTTATGAATATGTAAAATTTTATGAGAACGTCAGTCATACTGTGTTCACCTCACCTACTGCAATTTTAATCTTTCTTTTATTTGTTAGGCCCACAAAGTTTTTACTGTATTGCATAATCTTCGGATCTAAAGATTTATCATCAAACTGTGTCCCTGTATTCTGCGAAATGGTTTTTTTCCAAAAGCATTTGGAGGAAACATAAGTTGCTGCCTGGATTCTGTTCAGTGGCAGTGCTTTTACCAGACCGGCAAATGCTGAGGTTTAGGTAAGAGCTCAGAGGTCATAGGGAGTAGATCTGGGTGAATGGTTGTCATAAAAAACACAGGACTTTGTTTCCAGCATTTTCTTTAAAATGTATTTTCTGAGGTAAATAGATAGAATGTTTAAATGTAATTTTTGGGAGACAGGCTTGACAGGCTTGAATCGATAATCCAAGGATAGAGGTTGTCATTTTTTTATTTTTTTTAGAGATTGCAAAAGCTGCTAAACAAATTTGTGATTTTTGGGCTATATAAATATATTTAACTTGTCCTGATGATATTTAAGGCCTCATCTGTTCCACATTTCTTGTGCCATCGGTATCTGACATCTCTTTAAACTCGCCGTATCCTTTTATCCACTTCCGCACTTTGTTGAGCATTTTTTCATACCCCGAATTGTCTCTCTCGTCAGTACTTTCCGGCCCATAGGAGCTTCCACAGTTACTTTGCGACTGTTTCGCCAAATGGTAGACCCCTCACCCCCTTATCTACCTACACTTAACCTCCAATCTGTCCAGGGGTGTTCTACTTTCGTCTCCGTGGAGGGTGGAGTCCCATTGATCCACCTGTCCTACAACACAGGGACGACCACACCGTCCACTGATCACCTCCTTCATACACCGAGAGCAGGAAGCACTAAGTACACTCTGTTTGGGAAACAAAATCACTCATTGTGCTCTGCATTGTCCTTCAATCCATTGAGGGCCGCAGCCTTGTAATAGAGAAAATCAGTGTGTGAAAGGACGGTACGGTGAGCGAAGAGAGTTATTATCTTGGCGACAATGGGCAGGGAGGGGTCCGGTTCCTGTGATGCAGTTCTAGTAAAGGACTTTGTTTTCCCGCCAGCAGTGGTCTTACTTGTGGTTTTACTGTGCTGATGTGGCCGGTTTAAGGGATGAGGTCGGTACAGTGTGATACTTGATTTTCAACAGATATCTGAGGAGCCTAACAAAGTACACAGTATTACTATGCTCTTTGCTTTATCATTGGTGTAGTTATCTTGCATCTTGCACAGGCAGAGCCACTGGTCTTTTACGTATTGTTCCTTCTTACCCGTGTAAATCGTATATGCTCGGAAACCTAAACTAATATGCTCCGAATTCAAGTCTGTTAGAAGGACTCCCAACACAGCAACCTGGGTCAGTGTTTCTGTTTCTCATTTCTTTGGATGGTTTTTGAAACATTCATCCCAAGTTTTGTGTTGTGTGGGACAGTTTTCTTTTCCGCATCAATCGTTGTACTTGCGTTTTACGCTGCCATCTTGGCCAGATCTCTTTTAAAGAAGAACATTTTTAAATATCAAGGACGCTCGTCGACTAAAGGAAGAGAAGACCAAAAACAAGCTTTTTGCTCATTTAAGATAATATTGGAAAAATAACATGTATTTGCAGTTCAAATAGGTTTAATCCTTTCTTTTATCCTTCTTATGTCAGGAAACATCTGATTTAATTTTTGATAAGCATTCAGTGCTTTGATACTTGACTATTTTTGAGACTATGGGAACAAAACGGAGCCCTACATATCAGTAATGGTCACAGTATCATGAACACCGGTACAACCTGATGCACTATAAAACAGGAGCCATGCGACAAGCTCTTTTCCTTGAGGCTTATAAGGCTCAGTCGGAAATTTGTCGATTCAACATTGGGAGCAACTTGTATATAATACACTGTAATGCAATTGATTTAAAGTGGAAGTAGAAAACAGCATCATAATCTATGACCCTGGACATTACCAGAGTTGGATTAACGTCTCTTTGACACCTGAAAAAACACAGTTTTAAATTCAGGGTCAGTACACAAGATAGAATTACCCTGTATTAGCTTGTACAGATGTAAAGGTGTTGTAAATAATAAGAACCTGCCCTTTGTGCTTTTCAGTTAATCATTTCTCCTCTGGTTTCTTATATGTCCTATAGTTTTTCATTCATCTTCTGTTGGCTCAGTGTGTTCTGCACCGGATGTGTTATCTACTAAAGTAGCGCGATCCTCCTTTCATTGCGCTTAGTTTTGTTCTGAAAGTATGGGTTGCGTAGTACGGGCTGCTTCAGTGACCCCGGTGGCCTCATGAGGAAATTCAAATTTCACAGGTTTGTGCTCAGTGTTTTACTTACAGCCACGAGTTGGGTAGGGTGGGTGCTCTCAGTACACTAGCAGAGCCAGGTGCATGGCTTCTGTTTGCCTTTCTGCTCTTTGAAGAGTCACATGTGGTCTGTTGACCCAGTGATGTCAGTCTTTCAGCCACTTCTGGGGTTTAAATGTGGGAGATTAATGGCTGTCTGGGCTTCTGTATGAGAGCGAAGACAAATATCTACTTGAGTTTGGTGGATTTCTCAGCTCTTTTTTCTTTGATTACACAGTATACTCTGGATGGGAGGAGTCTTATTCTTTTATAATTATTCTTGAACCGTTTTTATCTTTTATGGAAATGTAGAAATTAGAGATGAAACAATCAGTGGATTTATGTATTCGTCAATCGACAGAAAAACTCTCAGCACCTGTTTTGATAATCGATTAATAGTTTGTGTAATTTTTCAAGCAAAAATGCCAAATATTGTCTAGGTGCAGCTTTTCTATTGTGAAGATTTGCTGCTTGTCCTTTTCCTATGTCAGTGATTCCCAGTGCTGGGATTGGGACCCCTCTTATGGGTCACAGGATGGGTCTGAGGGGTTCATGAGATGCATCATTGGATAGGTTAAGAAGATAAAAGCTCTTTTCTCCAATCTTTACTTTTGTTTTTAAGAAACTGGTTAGTTTGACCTCTTAGGGCCTCAAAAATGTATTCAAACGAGACTATGTGGCAGCATTTTTTAGTATTTTCTGACCTTTCACTGGCCAAACGATTAATTAGGAAAATCGAGAAAACAATCGCCAGACAAGTCGGTAAGAAAACCACTGTCAGTTGACATCACCAAACCCTGTGCAAGTGACATCTTTGCTGTCAGTAATTTTGCAGACTTTTGTTCATGGCAGTATTCAAAGTCCCTACTGTCTCAGCTTTGCCTATATTTTGCAGTCTGATAGAGATTTATGATGTTATCTCCACAACGTAAAGGATCCGGGCAGTTTCAGTGCTCAGTGTCCCTTTTTTCCCGTGCTGGATGTCTCATCTCGCAATGAAACGCCGCTTTTGTTAATGTCATCACAAAAACTGCCAGCTGCACATCGTTCCTATCAGCACTCTTCAGCACTTGCTTGCTCTTCACTGCGAAGCTCTGCTGCTCAGCCCTTTTTCCTCCGGATCTTCTGTCTGTCTCTTTCTCTGTCTGTGATTGATCCCTGACACAGAGGCCAGACGGAGGCCGTACAGATTTGACTGCTCTGCTAGCTGCTATTGATTCTTTTTCACTTAAGCCATAATGAAGTATTGGTGAGCCTCAGTGAGTGTCAGCAGTGCTTAGCGAGGCAGCAGGTGAGAGGAGCCCCGGGACACTTGACTTAATTACAACTGGTCCTTGTGTACTCAGCTTCCCTTTCAGCTGCACTGATGGCATTAGTGTAGTGGAGGTGGGGGGTGGGGGTGGAGTGGGGGGGCACTGCAGTAGGAGAGTGCCGCAACTGATAAGGAAATAAAATAAGAAATGATAAGTTTTTGTTCGTCCTCAGGGGGAAATTCACATGTGAGAGCAGCATAGAAACAGGCCAAAGAAGGAGGAACTCCAGACACAGATATAAAACCAGAAATGAAAGCTGCACTAGTCACTGTTTTTATATTAACAATGGATGAAATGACTACGTGTAATGGAAAAGAGGTTGATTGACGTGAAAACCCCATGGAGAATTTTCTCCGGACTCCCAACTTTAACATCTTTTAGCTTGTTGTTTTGGTTTTCCGGCCCATATACAGTACTATCAGCACATCAGCCTCGTTCAGCAGCAGCAGCAGCAGCAGCAGCAGCAGCAGCAGCAGACAGATGTTCATAAAGAAGCTCTTATAAAGGCAATGTACTGCACATTACCTGCTCAGCACCAAACAGCACACAGTTAAAAGTTAGGTTCAGGTCTCTGCAGAAGTCCTTAAAACGTTTAGAAAAATCAACACTTCCCTGATAAACGGGCAAACCGCGTCCGCTGATGAAGATCCTGGCATAAGGTCGAAAGCTTCAGAACAGCTACTGAATAAACCTTGTGGTTTTCTCAAGCAATGTCTCGGGTCAAGGCCAAGGTCAAGACCTGGCTTTCCGTCTTAAACGGAGATGAAGATGTGGTGGTGGTAGTAGAAAGATTTTTAGTGGTGGTGACAGCTGAGAGACGTACTGGAGAATGGGATGCATCTCAGTACGGAGGCGGTTGTAATATTTGAGATACTTGATCTTTTTCTCAGTTACTATCTTGATAGTTGTTGACCCTGAAGCAGCAGAGTGATTGTGTCCCTCAGCGTGGCCGTGTGCCTTTTGATCAGGGAATTAAACAGCCCTGGACCTGCTCAGCCACTGTAACAGTTTTGGAAGAAAGAGTCTGCTAAACGGCTGCTAAACGTTTGCACGATAAGCAAATTGCTGACAAATTGTTGGTCCAGAATTTCTGCTGAACAGGTTTTCTATACAGCATGCCAGTCGCGTTCATGTCGGTGAACATATCAGAAATATCCCCGGGGCCCTCATTTCTCACACGCACGCACATTTGAAACATATGTTTGTGGAAAAAACTTTGCATTATTTATTGCGTACTGTCAACAACACATGCCTCCTAAGTGTCGTCTGATACTCAGTAAACCATATGTGCCACCGCCTCAAGCGAACTTATCGGTCTGTCTTTGTTCTGACTGACAAAGCCAAAGCCTGCACACTGACTCTGAGCCAAAGATTTATTGAGATTGTCGGTGTTTTAATCCCACAGCCATAAATTTATACACTATTTAAATATATAAGAGGCTGATAGACTCACACACACCTGTCATGACAGGTGTGGTTAATTGAGCAGGTTGGATGGAGGCTTGTGGTGTTGACTCTTGAGGTTTACACCAGTCCCTGACTTGTCTGAAGGCAAAGCCGCACCGCCGGCATTTTTTATAGTGTTTCTGGAGCATCATCTCCTCAGGCATCTGTTCAAATCACACAATCCCTAACTGTGTATATAAATATATATATATATATATACACGTGTATATATGTTTGTGTATGTAGCGTTCAAATTTCACGATGGGAATCTAAGGCTTCTGTGGGCTGACTCACTGAATGAAAATAACACCCATTTCCTCCCGGTCTGCCTCTGATGGAGTCAACTTCAACACTGTTCTGTCCACTGCACAGACGAATAGATCTGAGCGACGTTAATCAGCCTGTTCAGGACACAGTGGCGGGCGCTGAATGAAGGTCCCCCATCAGAGTGGATTTCGGTAGCGTCTGCACAGACGTCTTACGTCCGGTGTGGACTTTGGGTTAACCTAACATAGTGCTGCGTACACAAGGTGCTGTTTCTTTGACTTCCAACTCGTCTGCTGCTCAGTCACTTGCTTATATGTTTCTCTTATCTTGTTGCTAACTTTGTGAGCGTGCACCTAATTTTGTACAGGGTGTTTATTTTCGGCGTGAAGTGCCAGCGGATAGAAGCCTGTAGAGGTGGTTGGGTTGAGTTTTACTTCTTATAACCTTCTTAGATGACTTTGTCACTAATATCGTTGGCTCTCATTAAAATCACGGTCGAACCAGGCATGTTGTGATTATGTGACCACGAGGGACACGAGGACACAACAAGGGTTTTGATCATAGGAACAGCACACAAACATGTTGAAAACTGCTAAAGCTAACGTTAGGACATCAAAGACTGAATCTAAGCATTTGTGGTCAGGAAAAGTGAATGGTTGGGGGTCATTTCTCACTTCTTCTTCTCTACTTTTTCTAGCCGTCTTTCTCGCTGGGTTTCTATGAGTTACAAGCTGTCATCTACCTAAGAACAGGTCATTTGTAACGCATCTGTTGCTTTGTTCGAAGGCATTTTGCAAGAATGTGTCTGTTATAAGGGTCAAACCTGTTGCCCGCTGGTAGTGAAGCCAGTAGGACTCCATTCCACCTTAAATCCTGGGAAATGTGGACCCCGTGTTGGTCTGCCTGAAGGAGATTTAGCTCTGAGCACGCTGCCCATAAATGGACACAGTACACACTGAAGGGAGAGGATAGAAAGGGGGGACAGATAACAAAAAAGGGGGGGGGGGGAGTATAAAGAGGGCAACAGGAGGCAGAACGAGGAAAAAGTGTGAAATGTAGAAAGAAAGAATGAAAGGGAGGGGAATCAGATGGAGAGATAAAAATAGGAGATGAAGGAATGCCAAAGGAAAAGAAAAAGACGACAAGAACAAGTGAGGGGGAAGAGTGATCCGTTAGCCAACACAAACACAGGGAACGCCAAAAAAAAAAAAAAAAAAAAAAAGGTTGAAACATCTTTTAACAGAAACTGAGATCCCTTGACTCTCCAACTCCGCCAGCCTGCAAACAGTATCCTCGAGCGAAGAGAAGGGAGGCTCTCTTCGGTCAGGATTAGAGGAATGACTTATTGTTACCCACCGCACCGCCTACATTACCCACAATGCAACTCGGTTGCTTTACAGATGATTTAGTCTCTGAGGGGCGCCTTCCCTCTGAACTAGATTTCAAAATGCCAGGGACAAGGCACAGACCTCTCCAGTCATGTTTGGAGATCGGCGATCCGCCATTTTGTTACTGTGGCTCAGCTCTTTACGCGCGGTTCAGTAGCACAGCTTATGATTGGTAGAGATGAAGTCAGTGTGGCTGCCATCACTTTCATTCATCAGAACATGATAACAGCCTTTGTTATGAGGACTCTGCTCTTGAACATGAACCCCGCTTTCGGGCGCCAGTAAGTCTGTTTGCAACACCTCATTTAAAGCCTGAAACTGCAGAACGTAAACATTGCGAATAGTGTGAAAGCCCCATACACACCCACTGTCCACCGATGCCGTAGCCCACATCCTGGTGACCCGGTCAAATCCGCATCGGACTTCACCCTGGCCAGAGGCCCAGTCAGCCAGAGTAACTGCAAAACCTTTCCGGCAAAAATCTTGAATATAAATACACAGATACAAATATAAACCCAGAAAATATCCCCCGCCGTAAACTTCTGTTTACATCGGTAATGTTTGGTAAACACAGAAATGAAACAGGCACATATTTTTAATTATGCTACGATGCAGGGTTTCCCCCAGGATACTGTTAAGCCACATGCCGCATCTCCTCTTGTGATCAATTTAGTTACTTTGTGACGGTAAACAACAGATGCACTCATTAAAATACATGCAGTTTGCTGAGGGAAGTGGCGTCTCCGCTCTTTTTCCCTAAAAAGGTAATGTTTCATTTCGTTTCTTTGTTTTTTTAAATAGTGTTAGTGGAGGTGGCCCGCATTCACTATAAAACCCTGTGGCAAACCCTGAGACGAGAACCCCAAAGATGTATGCTTGTTTTAATGTATGAGTCAAACTCTAAAACTATACACGACTACTATAGAAATAATCAATACGCCAGAAAAGAACTGA
Organism: Xiphias gladius; assembly: GCF_016859285.1. NCBI lineage: Eukaryota > Metazoa > Chordata > Actinopteri > Istiophoriformes > Xiphiidae > Xiphias > Xiphias gladius. Next base: position 26,053,221 of record NC_053413.1, on the reverse strand, counting down.
CTGGTCCTTTCGAGGGTAATGAGTAAAAAAACCAGATTAGATCCAGAAGTAAAACATCAGACTCCAAACTGCTTCACTCTCAGTTCAGATCCTGTAGCTGTGTTTTAATCCCCAAAAATGGCCTTTAGAGGATTGTGTTTGTACGTTCCGTTCTCTTTGGGTTCTGTTCTGTGATGTTCTTAATTACGTTTTAAATGTCAGACGCTGAGCCCAGGTCAGCTAAAGGTTTTAATGTTAAAGTTTTAATGGAACATTTAAACAATTTAGCTGGGTTACAGAGTGTGTGAGTGTGTGTGTGTGTGTGTGTTTGTGTGTGTGTGTGTGTGTGTGTGTTCAGAGTCTCTCAGAGTGCGTATAATATGCGCATGCATTATATATAATATTATATATATAGGTCCTTCTGCCTGTGTGTGTGTGTGTGTATGTGCTCATAAGTGATTGAATAGCAGGGGGATGCATGTCTGCTTGTGGACATTTCTTGCATGACGTGTATGTGTGCATATGTCTGTGTGCGTGTGTGTGCGTGTCCGGCAAGAGGGGCCCCGTCACCCTGAGCGGAGTGTGAGGTGGAGTGACAGATTTGGATCAGTGGGGGGAGACGGCTCGCTGCATCTGTGCAGCAGATCTAATTAATACACCTGAATTATGGAGACGGGGTGGCTGTGGTTCCCGGGAACGTTTTTTCCGTGTCTGAGGACTTTAGGTCGGACGCCTGCCCGAGACAGCAGCGCTCCAGACAGTCTGGAGGTCGGCCAGGGAGAGACGGCTGACGGAGAGTCCTTTAACGACGTCCCGGTTACCGGCTTATTCTGGAGGTGAATGGATGAAATCCCGACATTGATGAATCTGCAGCATTTCCGCATTGACATATTAGTGTATGCACAACAAAATAGACTGTCTTTTCCAATGGAATACATGAGGGCTGTAGCAATTAATTGATTAATGTATAAGATGATCGACAGATAATTAATTGGCGACTATTTTCGTAGTCAAATTAGTATGTAACTTATTAATGGACGATAAAGCCAGTTAGTTACAACTTTGAACCCCTTTAAAGGGCGAATTGTTAGAAAGCTCTGAGAGTCTGTGTTGACGACGGATAGTTGAAGTCCCCAGTGGGGTCATGGGAGATGTAGTCTGTGAAGAAACAAGAGCACTTTCCACTGATATGATACAAAGCTAGAAGCTGAAGCGTGTTCTGCTCTGAATGAGTAATGAGTTATTAAATAATTTAACATTCACAAGTGCTTCTCTTCGCTCTTTCATCGTTTTACGGGTGAATAATTTTCTTTGATTTCGTCTCGACTGACCGGTGCTGATTTTGTCTTATTGTTAAATGTTATTTTTTTCTAGCGCAAAGTAAGAATAAACCAACCAGTTTCAACGGACGCTGAGGCAAAACTTAAAATTAAGGAACGGAGAGATATCTGGAGTGTGTGTGTGTGTGTGTGTGTATCAGCGTGCCTTGCAGTAGGTGCTAGAGTACAGTGTGTGATGACAGCAGAAAAAAATGCTCCGGTGTTAAAGGCTGGTATTTAGACTGGAGGAGACCGAGTAGATAAAACACACACCCACGGACGTGCAGCATCTCCAGCCTCACACGCTTTCTGACTGCTCTTTCCCCTCTTCACACATTCGCAAACTGACAGTGGCAGATAAGACTCTTAAAGGTCTTGTGAGAGTGTTTTGGCGTGTGTGTGTGTGTGTGTGTGTGTGTTTGGTCCGGACTGACTTATTTCAGCTGACACCTGATTGGAGAAGTGTGGACTTCCCTGGTTGCAGTTCGGGCTTCTGAGGTCATGTTCAGTGTCACATCGGTTTACTTCGATTTTAGAAAATATGACAAAGCACCATCTTCGAACGAGGTGGTCGGGCTTAACATTATTTCTCATTGGCTGACGTAAATCTCCTACCTACCCAAAATAAAAAGGTTTCACTTCCTCAACCTTGTTGATTGCAGCCACAACCCCGCTCTCCTTTGAAAGGGAACGCTTTAAATTTTACAAGCACCAAGTCAGAAGGAGCAGAAGAGATACAGAAGTAAAAGCTACAAACATGGTAGAGAAGTAAGTTGGGTTTTTTTTTGTTTTTTTAAGGCATAAAAATGGGAAAATAAGGCCTGTAGATGCACCTTTTGTGTTGAAAACGCTTTGGGGTCACAGCCACAAGTCTGAACCAATTCTGTGCCGGCAGCTGTTGCAGTGATACGGGGATCCTGAAATGCCTTGAACAGATAGAAGCGGGAGACTTGGAGCTTTCAGACAGTGAAGAAAAACAGAAAACTTGAGAGAAGAGATCTTCCTTTCCGAATTCTACAAAAGCTTTAGTTGTGATCGAGGACATGAGTTTTTGATAAGTCGCCTACGAGCATGCTAGTAGCTGAGAGCTACACAGCAGCAAGCTCGGCATCGTAGCTGAAGCCTAATGAAATTCTTTAATTTGACAGAAACGGAGGTCGCAATGTAGGATTTGCAAAAAAAAAAAAAAAGGACTGAACTGTCTAAAAGGCATATGCATGAATATCTGCATGTTTTTTTAATTTTAATTTGTATATATATATATGAGTTAGTGCTCCTATCTGTGGGAGCACTCATGCAACAACAGTTGCTTGAGTGCTCCCACAGTTTGTTGTCGTGTGTGTGTGTGTGTGTGTGTGTGTGTGTGTTGTGGAAGGGCGTGGACGGTATCTGTCAGATATTGAGGTCAGACGGAGAGGCAGAGACAAGGGAATTCTCTGGAGATCAAACAAAGGATGAAAGAGACGGCAGCATGAAGGTAGAGACACAGAAGTCAGAGGGGGAAACACACAGTAGGTCAGGCTGTCAGAGAGCGAGAGAGCGAGGTCGAGCAAAACAGAGACGGAGCGAGAGAGAGAGAGAGGGAGAGGGAGAGTGGTGAGAGGTCCCTGGTGTAGAGATGAACCCGTTTCCCCAGCAGGAGGAGGGGAAGGGTCTGGCGACGGGATTTGTTCCAGTGTACGTTAGTGCTGTTTTAGACGGCATGAAAGATTGATGGAGATGAAAAGGCTGGCGGGTCGTCTGGACTCGGACACTCTGATGGAGACGCTGGTGGTGCAGGGAAGAGCCGGGAGGAGCTGAAGTGGTCCACATCCTACAGACTGAGACAGACAGGCACACAGCGCGTTCAGCAAGGTATGATAAGAGAGGCCTGCAAAAGCTTGAAGGGTGCACGATCTGTGTCTGGCCGTTCTACACGTCGTTCTGTGATGGGTCCTGTTCCAGTGGTGGAGTTTCCCCCTGGAGGCTGCTAAACCTTAATTTGCGCTAACGATGTGTAGTCTTTTCTTGTAATGTCACACGACTGGAACTGCCAGTGGTGGAGGAAGTATTCACATCTCTGGGAGGTAACCTGTGGGGTTTTTGACCACTAGTGGAAATGTTTTCATGAGCGGTTTTCGTTCGTATCACGTGCTCTACCAACACACACGAGGGGCTCAGGCGTACACAGCAAGGCGCGTGGTCGTGGCAACATGTCGGCTGAAGGCAGCGAAGAATAATCAAGGGTGTAAACTTCCAAAATATTATTTTTTTAAAAAATTGGCTTTGACAACTGGTAATCATTAACTTATTTGGCTCATTTACAGGGTTTTAGAGGCCTGAAGAAGAGAAAGTATCCTGTATTTCTCCAGCAGAAAGTCAAATTTGGAGAGAAGTCAGAAAAAGTGGGCATAATTTTTTACATGACAATGTTTGTTTCCTCTCTTACCCCTTTAATTATCTCTTGAGCTCCTCTGATTTGTCTCGGTTCCCTCTCTGGAGATTCAGACTCGTAGCGAAGGTGTTGAGAGAATCCACATCAGCTCTTTGTCATTGATTTGCTGAGCATTTCACAAATCACTGCATTATTTCATTTAGACTGAAAACCTAAAAACTTTTCAGTAGCGTGAATAAACAGCCCTGAATAGCCAGAGATGTTTTTGACTGCCTTGGGTTTCATTTTGAGCTACGCATCGATTTGTTTTCTGTTCCCGATGGTAGAAAAAAAAGAGGTTTGTGAGCAAGTAGAGACTGTTTCTTCATTCCTTTCAAACCAGGACAGAGCTGTGGTGGGGAGATCAGGCACAGCTGTTCCCGGGGGTGGACGACAGAGGAGGGTTTGCGCCAGTGTTTTACAGTAGTGAGCAGAGGGCTGCATTATCGGCATACCAGAAGTTCCTCTGTCAGTCCGTCATGACAGTTTCCTTCAGAGAACCACCTGCCGAGGGGAGAGACCACGAGGGAACACGGCCGACTCCTCCATCTACATGTTTCTCCATCTATCTGTCGGCGGAGCGGTTCGCGTTGTCGTTGCTGTTGTGATCAACATTTGTTCATCATGACGACGAGTGCAGGGAGACCGGAAAGTTAGCAGCAGGGTTGTTTGTCTGCCCTCGGGCTGAAGCGCCGGTGTAGTGCCGCCAGAGGAGAGGAGGCACGGTGGAGCGGCAGATGAAAGCCCACCGTTTTCGAAACGATCAACGATCACGTGTTGACCGTAATGCTCAGATGTCCACATACTTTTGGCCATGTAGCGTATTTCTTTGGTCTCCCAGCTCCTCCCCCTCCCTCTCAAACGCCCCCCCCCCCCTTATCTTTATTGGCTTCGTTGCTGCAGTACTTGCTAATCTCATCCGGTGTGACGGAGCGCGGCCGGCTGGGAGAGGAGGTGCGGCTCCCTGTTGAAGGAGGCATCCTCCTCCCACGATAACACCTCCACCTCTGGCCTGCTCCCCCGCAGCAAGCCGGGGGCTTCTTATCTGGCCCCGAGTGCGCAGCAGTCGCCCTTTAGCTTTACGAAGGAAAAGCTAGGCTAACAGTTTAGCTCGGAGGGGCCCACACTCCCAGGACCAGCATCGCTCCCGAGGTCACCAGACTTTCCCATGCTGTTACCTGATAAGCCACTGGCTAAAATTAAGACTTGTATGTACAAAAGAGGCAACTTCTCTTTTAGCTTTTCGGGGATAAATTCTGCTCTTTTTTTGGGGTCATGAGAACAAGCCGAGTTTATACTCAACCTTGGAAAGCCCAAACTTTAAAAAATAGCTAGATTTATGGGGTCATCAAGCATTTAACAAGCCTCTGGAATGGAAAACAGTTTTTTCTTTTCATTATATTCTCAGTGGTCCTCAAAATTAGAAAACGCAGGAGTCTCCTCGATGATTTAACAATACTATAGGTTTATGTAATGGCCGTGAGTTTTAATTATCTGAACTTCCCGGTAGTTGGGCCAGGCAGCTGTGATGGAGAAGGAGCTTGTCAGAGTTGTATCAAAGTCATATGGATTTGTGGGAACAAAGCATTGCTCCATACCCACTGAAATCGGCCCCCAATCTGAAAGTGACCCGATTTTAAACTGCTGAATCATTTATCGGGTTTCTGCAATGTTTGATCTTTTTGCCCAGACAGCTAAAAAACAACAAGTACAAACCACCTGCAGATGAACCGGCTATGATAGAAATGAATGATAACGGAAAAAGAAAACAAAAACCCAGCTGATCAAAACAGTCATTTGTGCTAAAAAGGCTGTCGTTTCTGCAATGGGGTTCAACCGTCGGCTGTTTTCTCAGCGCGGCTCCCGGCAGGTGACCTTGGCGGGGCCATCGCAAATTGATTTTCTGTTCCGCTTCATTCCTCTCTGATGGAGCTTGGCTTTAGATGGACAGATTTAGCCGCTAACGACAGCTAGCAAGGCTAATCTTCCTCCCTCAGCCACCGCCGGTCGCCATAATACGGCAGGTATTCTGTATCTCTCTGCTGATTTCTGCTGTGTCATGCTGCCGCAGTCGAAGGAGAGAAAAAGGTCGAGATTTAGCAGCCGGGGATTTATTTTTCAGTAAACCAAACTTGGCTCACTGATCTTTTTATTTGCAGGATAGTTATCCCTCCTGCTACGGCTGAAACTCTAATGGGTCTAGAGGGATTTATATAGAGTATCTGTGATGCTCGACAGTGACCTTATGGTGACCAAACTAATTTAGAAACTTTTTCCAATGCTTTTCAGTTATTGTATAATTGGTATAGGAATCATTTTTAATACTTGAGGACCCTCTGTGATATTCATTGTTGACATTAAATGATTAGATATATTTTACTGTTCTTATATAAGTCATTCAAAAGGCAGGACTTTTATTTATTTTTTTTATTTAGGGAAAGTAAACCCAATGTAATGGTGCCTAAAAAAATGTAGTTGCTTTTTGTTTACACTGGTGATCATTTTAGTGATTGTTGTCATGGACCGGCAGTTGGAGTTACCTGATTTGTTATTTATCACTGCATCAAAGTGGTTAACAGGTCTTGTTGCTATCAGAAAACTCTGAATATTCTCGTGCACTCGCAGACCTTGTCCTGAAGTACGGACAGAACCGAAGTTCATTTAATTTTTTTATTTGTTCAACAACTTACCTTTAAGTGAATGCGATGTGCTTGGCTGTGAACAGTTAATTCAGGGCAAAATCAGTGCTCGCGTTGTTCCTCGAACTTCAGACTCAGACAGAGCCACTTCCTAAGACTCCTTACGACTTGCTGCGACGGAGCTGCCCAGGGGAAGCGCTCGCTGATGAACTCCTGATTGTGTAACGAGATGTGTAAATGAGAGAGTGTAATTAGAGTTGATTAGAAGGAGCAGAGAGGAGTTAGTGCTAGGTTTTAAAGATACAACGGTAGATTAGGACACTGGATGGACTTCGGCTTGACCCTGCGTTACCTGATGATAGTGCTCACTGTTCCCAGTGGATTATGAGCTGAACAGGGTCTGCCTTGTTTCCCTTCTGCAGGGGGCGTATGAGTGCAGCGCTACACGCGGAGGTTTCCTGATATAGAAACAGACTCAGCGGAGGAAACAGCGCCTCGCTTTGAATCGCGCTGTCCTCTCCCTCTGCCCGGCCTGTTGGGCCGCCGCCGACCTATGTTTATGTTGTGCATTCATTCAGGCTGCTTTGCGTGCATTGTCGCTGCAGCTGTAGCGCAGTGCGTTTTGTACTTGGGTATTTATTTAAACAGACTGAGATAAATGGAGTCTCTGTTATCGTCTTAACTCTTCAGCTGTTGGTGTGTGAGGTATTGTCTTTGTAGGTGTCTTCCAAGAAGAACAGCTACTCCGGTTCTCATGTTTAAGAGACTGTAGGGATTTGCTGGAGTGTAATGGATAGATGTAATGTGATACAGGGATTATAGCAGCATGAGATTGCTCCTGGTGTGCGTCTACCACCGATCGCTTCACTCCCCTCGCCGTTTTGCTTCTGCTGTGTTTGTCCCATTGCCTTTTCGGGGGGGGGGGTAATAACACTCTTTGCTGCGCCTCTAGTACAATAACTGTTTGGATTTGACATGGTTTCATGGGGGAGGAAAGACATCGGAGCATACTTGTATCAAATTCATTGAAATTCGATCCAAAATGTTATTTTCCTGTAAGGGAAGTCAGCTTAGGAAACCAGTATAACACTGAGACTCGACTGCCGCTCCAGAGCGGTGTCTAACAGGGCAAGCTGCCAAAGCTAAAGCGGTGTGTTCACAGGCACCCGGGTAACCTGGTTTCTTTGTTTTCTACAGTAATCTGATTACAAGAAGTCTTGACTGTAAATTGATTTTCAACAGGGCTTTTACATGTGCACGAAAAAGACCAACCCAAAATATCAGCGTGGCAGCAGTGCAGAGGGATAGAAGAAAAGTTCAAGACTCTTACTGGTATGTCCAAAGTAATTTAATCTGAAGTCCATCTAAAGCTGCGAAAAGGTGTCTGATCTCTGGAGATAGAGGCCGCCGTCAGTCCGAATGCTCCAGGTTGGTTTTCCCACGCCTATCTCTTCTCCACCTCTGCACCAGGTCACAGACGCTCTTCCGTTGTAATACACATCCCAGTACGCGCTGCCCCGCGCTCTTGTGTGGCTGAGGACGTGTCGGGCTGCAGATGAAGTGGCGAGATAGCCGGGTGAAATTGTGTTGTTTTTTTTTTTTCTCTCTGCGGGCGGGGGCCAGGCCGAGCCCGGACTGGATCTCCCCGTCTCAGCTCTTTTAGCCTCCTGGCCCTGCTAAACGGGAAGAGGGATACTGAGTGTGTGCGCGTGTGTGTGTGTGTGTGTGCGTGGCTGTGCTGGACATGTATGATCACTCATCTATATGTTTGCCTACAGTACTGTATGCCTTGTGGGCATTTGCATTCTTAACTCATTTTAAAGGGGTTTCCTTTTAGTTGTAGCTGCAGTTATAAGTATGTGTAAGTGTTTTTGCACTCTATGTTTTTAGGCCCCCAACGTACCAGCTCTACAGACATTGGTACATCTACTCAAGTGCTGTACTCAAGTACAGTTTTGAGGTAGCAGCACTTTACTTGAGCATTTGTATTTCATGCGACTTGACGCTTCTCCTCCACCACATCACAGAGGGAGACACTGTGTTTTTCACTCTGCTACATTTAACTCACAGATGTAGCTACTAGTTACTTTTCAGCTTATAATTTAAGGGTGAAAACATATGAAAACCTCATAAAACATAATGTATTGTTAAAGATTAAACCAGCTGTTCCCGACCTTTTTTGTTCGTGTCCCTTAGAAGAAAAAACCAGTGTCTAGTTGCTCCTTGTCAAGAGTTTGAGTCGAGTTGTTCCCTTCTGAACTCCTGAAATGGTTTCATGTTTGAGGCAGAAAGCGTCACACTCTCAAATATTTCCTCTTTCCTCTCCCATTAATCATCTCACGACCCCCACAGATTTATCTGGTGACCCTTCGGAGGAGCCTGGCCCCCGGGGTCGGGAACCGCTGGACTGAGCTAGCTAACTGCTATGCAAAGCAGTTTAAACCGGCTCCACCTCGAGCAGCTGCACCGGTAAAAGGAATTAAATAGGAAGGACTTTTACTTGTAAAGGGTGTATTTCTACTCTGGTGTATTGGTACTTTCACTCAAGTGAAGGACTTGAGTAACCTCCTCTACCCCCGGGAGCCTTCAGCTTCAGGGCAAGTGCCAAGTCCGTCCTTCAAGAGGAAATATCTTCGACTCACCTTGACGTGTCTGTATCTCAGTTCGCACCGCCTGGGTGGAGAGCAGCAGGTGCCACTAATGACACTGTGGAGGTTGGGAGAGCAGTAATGGTGGTGGAGGCTGGAGGCTGGGCACAGGAAATATGTGCAAAGTCACATCTTAGATGATGCGGTTGGGCATTACAGCAGAGCAACCCAGCGCATGTAAGACCAAAACTTCAGTGGATCATTTTCTTGGTATTAATGATTTCTGTTTCCTTATCTGTAATCAGCTGTGTGTGTGTGTGTGTGTTTCTCTCTCTCTCTCCCTCTCTCTTTCACCCCACACTGTTTTAGTGGAGTTTAAACTCGTCTTTATGGACTGGAGACTTCCTGTCGACTGTAGCCGCCGCCGCCTTCGCTGTGCGCTGCACTCAATTTTTGTCGTTGAGCTTCAAACGTTTGTCGTCGTTAAGTTAAAAATTGCTCAGCCCAAATTTTATTTTTTTTTTTTCTACTCAAGTGACCGTCAATTTCAGGAGCAACGTTTTGATCCAAGCCCACGTTCGTACAAAATAACTGAAATGTCATGTAAAGAAATGAAGTGAAAGAGCTGAGTTTGCAGCAGGTTGGTTGAGGCAAAAAAAGTAAATAGATAAATAAAATAAATAAAAAATGTCACAAATGTCTTTGTCTTGGATGTTTTTGTCCCAAATAAGGGATTAGCATTGGCCAGGCTGTAGATGTTTAACATTTAATGCCTTAATATGAAGAAAGCTAAGAAATGCGGCTGCTAATGGTCTAAAAATCCCCATCTAATCCAACCACGATAGAGAATTTCAACAGCGTGTTTGGCTTTTCTGGGAGAACCGTGGATCGTCAGATCGGGCCAAACTGTCACGCGTTATATCACAGAAATCTCCATTAAAGGGTTTTTCCCACATTTTTTTGTTTAATATCATGGAAGTTTTGATTTAGCGGAAGTTGTACTTTATTTCAAGAACCAAGGGTTTAGAAACAGCTGATAAGGTTGAGACACAAGCAGCATTTTCTAAAATGAACTATAAACTTGTCCAATACAGCAGTCACTTGTAACTTAACATCAGTCAAACTCATTTGAACTCAGTAGGTGACTCAGTGCGTTTCAAATGTGATGGATAAGTGCCCAACAAATACGTCTTTATGCATGTGTCCTTTCTTTTATTTATGTTGTTTCTATATTTGATTGCAGAGCAGAACATTTGAACATTTAAAATGACAAACCATGAACAAAGAGATCTCCACCTTTCAATTAAAGAGCAAAGATTAAAAAAAAAATAAAAAAAAAAACCAGACCGACAATAGGAAATGTGAAACCAGAGCAGCAGAAATCTGATAAGACAGAAAAAATAGAAGGAAAGAAAGGAACCATTGTGATAAATCCACCAACGATAATAACCGGCCCTGTCACAGGCAGGTTAGGAGCCTCTTGAAGTGTGCGTGCGTGGGCGTGTGAGAGAGAGAGACGAGACAGAGAGAGTGTTTTTTTGTGTAAATACTCATCCAAACCTAAAATAGTGGGCGGCTGATCTTAATTTGATGCTCAGCGGCCTGTGTGTTAGAGTCTGAACCGCAGGATGTCAAAATAAAGTTTTTATGGTGCTCTCGTGTAAAATGAGAGACTGCTCTGTTGCTCAGCATTGTCCAGTGGTTGGAAATGGTCCCTGTGGGATTATGGGAATTGTAGGCCTATTGTTCACGCTGTCCGACTAGCATTTAGCTTCCCAGTCGAGTGGCGGGGAGGAGGACTGAGCTCTTGCTTACGCTTCCTCTGTGTTTGTGCTGTGCAGAGATGGTGTGTGTGTCGTTCTCTGTGTTAACATGTCATCACCTTGAAGCAAAAGTGTGTGTGTGTGTGTGTGTGTGTTTTTTTTTCGAGTGTGGCTTCTCATCAGGATGTCTGTGTCCTGACTGGGTCGGCTTCTCAGTTCCCCGCTGCCTTTTTCCAACATCCTGTTTTCACACATATGTAACGCGCACAGACACATAAACGCACACCTGGGTCCTCATTCCTCCGGAGCTGAAAACATGTGAGGCCACGTAATGTCCGCTGACCTGTTTGTTATTGCCTCTCGAAATGGCCCGTATGAGCCCTTTTTTTTTTTAATTTAAGATTTCACGTGGGTTTACACCAGCAGTGTCTTGGGGTCTTGCTAAGCTGACGTCACCTCGGTGCTGAGCAGTGGACTGTGAGCTGTAGTGAAGACCTGGGTCGAAACCCGGTTTCTTCCTACTCCAGTTAAATTCAGCCCGATGTCCTTTACTGTATAACCATTTAACCATTTGTTGGTGTCTTTTCAGTAGCGGTGACCTAATGTGACGTGTTTGTACATTTTGCGCCCATGTTTTTTATGTCTTGTCTTGTCTCTCTCTATTTCGACTTTTTCTTGTTGTGTAAAGCTGCTTGTGTGCTGCATGTTGGTGCTGGTAGAATAAGTGGAGCTGGTGTGCACTGGAACGATATGTGAAACAGTCATTTGCAGTGCTCTGACTATCAATTGCTGCCATTTAACAATTAAAAAAGTTTTACCAGGACCTCTGCGGTGAAGATTTGTGCCTTTCTTTGTTCCGTATCCCAGTGAAGTCAGTACTTTTGGGGTTTTTTGGTCATCTCTGGCTCTTTTTAAGTTGTGATGAGCACTGGCTGTTGGGAATTTTATTACTTTAGAACTGGTTCAGACAAGTTAATCAATGGATTAGTCCATGATAACAAACCGGCAGACACTTGGTTTAACGCAGGCACCAGGGCCCAACTGCTGGGAGAGCTTACGACAAAGAAAACTCTAAATCTGGACTTCTCTTGTAGACTTTCTTCTTTGAGACAATACTACGCATCGTCACATTCGGCTTTATTACGGACTTTGAACTGGTTGTGCCGCGCTCGATACGAAGCAACCGCTGCTTCTCCCCTGGAGAAACTTGCCCAGCTCCGCACAAGCCTTCATTTTAGCTTTTGAACGAGCGTAATGTCGCACTCACACAAAAAAAAAACTCCCAGGCTTTCTGACCAGGCAGGTAAGTTTTGGTTTTATCTGCTAAGGTTTTGATAAATCTGCTGCTACGACGTCTGATAGCTTCGTAAAACAGCAGAAGTAAATGGAATTCTGCGTGGTGCCCGCTGCGTTGAAAATTACACTGGAAAGCTCAAGCACTGTGTCTTTCCAGACGCAGTTAGGGGATGTGGATGTTGTAGCTCGACTGGCACTGTGCTCCAATATATGGACTGGTGCGATATCTGATATCTGCAATAAGCAAATACCTCCTGATGTATCGGCCCGGCTGATTTATCGGTCTAACTCTAGTGGCCATTCATTCGGTGTAATCAACAGATCTCACAGCCGGAGGTTTTCGCTGTATAGAATGTGGTTCCAGTGAAAACTGCTGAGAGGGATGTCTGTGGATTTTCCAAAGCTGCAAGGACAGTGTTTATGGAAAGAAAAATTAAAAGCTTAAAGCTTTAATGCGAGCACCGCAAACAAAATTCCACTCTCCTCTGCTGAACTGAGGTGGAGGCAGAAATCTCAAGACGTGGATATTGCATGTCAAGACCTGGATGACGAGATAGATGCCACGCTCATGCTTGTAAATATGAAGCTTTAGCTTAGCATAAAGGCTGGATATAGGGGGATAAAAGTCAGCCTGGCTCTGTACAAAGCCTACCAGCACCTCTTAAGCTCACTAGGGAACCCGTCGCATCTCTATTGTTTAATATGTTCAGGCCCAAAACGTAAAGCCGACACTTTCCGAGCTGTTGCCCCTTGTCTCCGGTCTGTATGCTAAGCTAAGCTAACTGGCTGCTGGATCCAGCGTCGTGTTTACTGTACGGACATGAGAGTCGTATCGATCGTCTCACCCTATTTCTCAGCGAGAAGGCGAAGTGGAGCGTGTTTCTCAAGCTGTTTCTTTTAGTTCTGCCGACTCCTGCCACTCGGCTAGGAAAAGATTATAGGCTAGTCAAGGCTAAAAGAAGTTGTTTGCAGGAGGCGAGATGCGAGCAGAGTTAAAGCCGGACGCCTCTCTATGACGTTTTGCAGGGGAAAAAAACGTCATGCATCCTCTGCTCCGGCTTCTCAGACACAACAGTCATTATTTACATCTTCACAAAAGGCCCCGAAGGACCGGTTCGGTTGTTTTTTCCGGTGAGGACGGTCTTCGTCAGAGGAGGCCTTTTCTTTAGAAGCGTCAGTCTCAGAAACCGATAGTGACACTCTGAGCAGAACAAAAGTGGTTCGGTTTTGACTAAAACGCCAGATAGACGCTCATATTTTCATTTTCTACATCACTCTCCTGTCCTTCAGCATAGGCCCGATTAAGAAAAGAGTGTGTCGAGTGTATGTGAAGTGTCAACCTGCCGGAGGAGAGTCGAACCCCACCTGTTGATAAGAGCAGTGATGATGGCCACCAAGGCTCCTTGTGCTGCAGCCGAGTGTATTTGCATGAGAAAGCTTTTGCTTCCCAGATGGAAGCACTTTGGAGCTGCGGCTCATCAGTATGCGTCTGGGCTTGGTAGACGAGGCTGGAACATGTTGCTGTGGCGAACGCATCACAAATCATGACTGCAGCTCGCTCGCTCTCTCTCTCGGTTCTTTTTTCTCTTCCTCTTGCCTCGATCGATCGGTCTGATTTTTGTCTGAGCATGAAATGGACCAGCTGCTGTGAGGCAAGTTGTTAAGTTGGGGAGTCACGGTGTGTGTGTGTGTGTGTGTGTGTGTGTGTGTGTGTGCTTGTGTGTGTGTGGCTATCTTTTGCTGCATCACGCGCCGCCTCACCTCTCAGTTGAATTCAATTCATTAGTGTTTATTGGCATGAATGTTACATGAGCCGAGCTGCCAAAAGATCCTGAATATATCAGCAGTTTATCATGAGAAAAAAAAAAAAAACAGAAATAAGTTACTGTAAATATCTTCCGAATGTGTTGCAGCCCCCCCCCCCCTCTCTCCTCCTCCTCCTCCTCTTGTTATTGCCTTCTACTTCACTCCATCTCCCGGTGCAGCAGTGGCTCATGGGAGCAGCCCCCAGCGACCCTGTGGGATAAATCTATTTTAGAAACCCGAAATCTTGACAGATAGAAAGACGGAGAGAGGGAGGGTAAGGAAAAGACTCGAGTGTGTGCATGGACTCCAACACGCGCGCACACACACACACGCACGCACACACACACACGCACACACACACACACGCGCGCGCACACTCAGCAGGGAGCAGGGACGGTAGCAGACAGGAGCCCCCCAGGTATTTTACTCATGTAGAGAATGTAATGAAATCTGAGCCTCTCCTCCTCCCTCCTCCTCCTCCCTCCTCCTCCTTCCTCCACCTCTTGCTCCGTCATCCCTCATCTTCCTCCTCTTCCTCATGCGTCACATACATTGAAATGCTAGTGGAAAAGGAAAAAAAAAACCTCTGGTAGTCATGGTGATTTTTAACTTAATATTTTTCAAGCAGTGAATACTTCTTTAAATTCCTGCTGTTGCCACTTGGAGGACCAGCTGTCGATCGGTGTCCGTCACATGTGCTGCGATGCTGCAGTCCTAAATTTGGACCTTTTTACTTTTACCCCTCAACAAACGTTTCCCCTGCTAAAAAAAACTGGAGTTCAGACTTCCGGCCTGTGAGTTTAATCTGAAACAGTTGGCTAGTTTCTCTGGGTGAATCTTTGCGCCGGCTTGGTTGCGTTTCAGTCGGCGGGATTTGGGAAAGCACTTGCATCGGGGACAATCTGAAATGGTCTTGTGAAACACACTATGAAGCTTTGCCTGATGAGTGTCTTAGGAATGAGATTTCGTGTAAATCCCTGATTGTTTTAACTCAATTTCCTAGTTTTACATTTGAGTTTGTCGGATGCGCTGGGCCGGTTTTGGCCTCCATATGAAGTATAGCCATCAGTGCATCTCCTAGCAGCCCACTCTCCTTTCAGGCTTTAATTTCTCCCTGAGGCACTTGGCCATTTAACATCTAGGGTCTCCCTCGCGCTTTAAACTTTCACTCCTCCATCAGACCGGCACTGGTTACTTGCCTGCGAGGAGGCCGGCCCTCGTAACTCACGTTTACAGCACTTTTCTCTTCCCCGTGGTGATTTCTGCCAAATGCCGACGCAGGAATCGTCTTCGCTCTCAGTTTGTTTTGACATAAAGAGACGCTCGGGTTAGGAATTGGGTTGTACTGACATGTAGGAGGTGGTTTTGTGAGCTCGTTTCTGGTGGATTAAATTAGGGTTTTTACTCATCTCCTGAGCGCAAATACAAACCGACGCATCGATAAGCAAATCTGACATTTACTCTGCCAAAGACACGACGTGATTAAATGTTTTTCTCTCGGGCTTTGTTAGCTTTTTTGGGAAGGGAGGGCGTTATTCATTCACTCCGGATATAAATAACTAATATTTTTCATATTTGCTTTTCAATCTTTCAGAGCAAGATAACATACAATTTTAGGTAATGCCAAGGGGGGCCTGTTCACCCCAACACATTTTCCATCTGTAAACCACCCTAAATAAAAATGAGAAGAAAAAAAAAGGATGATGGCACTTTTTAAAATGTAAATAGGTCGTTCAAGTCCTAGGTGTGACACAAGTTAAACTGACTATATATCCTGTACTTTGAAAGATGCTGAAAGGTCATAGGGTGATGATTTTCCTACAATTTTCATTAAGTCCGTACAGTTTTCCATGTAAAGAAGAACTCGTAATGAGCTTCTAAAGGCCAGTGGATCGGTCGGGCTGTGGTAGATATAGTAGATACCCTGATTTCAACAAACACTGGTCTGATATCGGCTATTTGGGGACGAACTGACAGAATTAATGCTTTCATGCTTTTCTTCGCCTGCTTCACATTTTTTCCCCTGAAACTTAAACGTTGTGTCTCTCGTCGATAAAGAGGGAGCAACCCAACATCTTCAGTTCCCCGTTGCAACACTCGATCCGCCCCGTCACTGAAACAAGCAAACACAGCTGGAATATGCGATCAGATAAAACGATTCTGCTGCTGTCACCGGTCCAGCGTAGTGACGGGTCCCGCGTTGACGCGTTGGTGAGATCTGGAAGCAGGACGGGGTTGATGTGATTAGTGTTTGGGTTTAAAAGATCAGCCTGTTCGGGCGGACTGCGATGGCACCGATGCCGGGGATGGATGCTGAGGGCAGAATATCCATGATCGTACACGTGTGTGTGATTGTGTGAAGTGACAGTTTCTTTGGTGATTGTTTTCATAAAGCACCACACGATCCTGTGTAATCTCATACACTTATATTATTATATGCACAGTTTGTTTCTCTCTCAAAAAGTGCAAGACACACAAGTTTTTATATGGTGTAATGTGAAAACATTAGGCTGGGATGGTGGTGTGCACATCCACAAAACCTCAGTGGACTAGGTGTTGGACACATACAAGAGTGTTATTATGGGACGCAGTGTGTTCTTGTTATGTGAAACCTCGCATGCTGCAAAAACAGGCCATGTAGCCTGTTACTGAGTCCTAAATTAATTTTTTTTTATTTCTGTGGCTTTGAGAAAAGGTTATAGAAAAGGCCTTATTGACATCTGTCTCTTTGCTCTGTGGCCATCTTGATTAGCACATTATTAGTTTGGTTCAACCTTAATCACATAAACACAGACACACCTGTAATGTGGTGTTGGTGGAGTCGGGATCCCAGCTGCTGCCTTGAAAGCACAGCTGCTAATGGAAGGGGACGGGGGGGGCTGAAAGTGGAGGAAGAGGAAGGAGGAGGAGATATTTGTGTTTTTTTTGTCCTTCTTGACAATGCACTCCCTTCCATCACCTGCTCTCTTCGCCTCTCATTTCCCTTCACCGTATCAATTCCCCAAATCATCTGGCCGGACTTTGATTATTTTTCGACAGTTTAAAAAAAAAAAAAAAAAACTCAGACGGATGAGGCGGTTGCGGAAATCCTGAGAGGCGGAGGGGGTCAGTGCCGGTGGTGTTGGTGGTTTATGGATCTTAATGGGCTCATCTAAATGTAAATGAGCACCAAGGTGGAGACAGGGTGTCTATCTGTGTGTCTGCTACTGGGAAAGCAAAATGTTTGGAAAGAGTGTTCATTTACAGAGCTCAGTTCAGTTCACTTCACTTTAGTGTGTTTTACTTGCAAGAAAGTAAACAGCATTACATCAAGACGGAGGAACGGCGTTCACATGTGAGCTGCGAGCATCACATCAGTCGGGAGACATTAGCGACTTTATAGTAAACAAACGGGACCATGAGGGTAAACGCAGTCAGCCAAAAGATTTTAGATTTTGAGCCAGCGGGGTCAGATTCGGAGGGAGATCTGGGCCGCTTTACACCACAAAACAAAGAAGCTTTTTCCACACAAGGTCGGCCTAAAATTCCAGGCTGATTGGAGCCAGTCCCAGAATTCACTGGGCAAAAGACTGGGCACTTTCTGGACAGGCCAGCAGCATGGACCCAGGTGAGAGCGTTAACCGCTGCGCTGCCCGGTTTGGATACGTGTTGGCTGTAATCGGCTGTAACGGTTCCTCCGTCTCTTTCAACCAAACGAGCAGCAGGACAAGTACTGAGATCCCCTTCCAGGAGGTGGTAGAGCTTATGGGAGATGTTTGACTTCAAAGAAGGAGAAAATATTGCCTGCTGCACCTTTCAGCCTGTTTTGTCAGGTTCGTTTCTGTCAAGGCTGCAAGTGACGATTATGTTCATTATCAGTGACCTGTCGACTGTTTTTCTCAAACTGATCATCTCTTGGTCTGTGAAATGTCAGAAAATAGGGTAAAATGTTCTTTTTTCTGTCACTGAGAACTACTGAATTAAATATGCATTATGCAAATCGATTAGATGTTTTTTGAACAGCTCGGGTTTTTAAAAACAAATGCTTTTCTGGCATTTAGCTTTACATTTGGCCGTTGACGTTACAGACAGACATGCAACAAAGGCCCCAGCTAGAATCGAACTCGAGGTTTTATTGAATTGGTACAGCAACTACGTCACAGGTGTGATTGATACTTTGTTCATTTTTTTATTTCACAAAAGGCTAAATTCTCCCACACTGTCTAACTCCATGGCTAAATAAAATAGTTTAAAATTGGCCAAATGATGAATTAAAACAGAAACTTTTTGATTAAAGAAAAAGTAAAGATCACAGATGTGATATTGAGAGTTTTTTGTAGTATTTGATGCTGTGGACAAAAACCCAGGTATTCAAACACTTGTTTTGGCCGGCCAGTGCTTCAAAGTGTATGTAATATATACATAATCATAGACGACTGAGAAAACCAGCAAATACTCACATTTCCAAAGCTGCAAAAAGAGAATCCTTGCAATTTTTGCTTTAAAGTGGACTGTTTATTGTTTTTTTTGTTGATAAACTAATCAATTCATCGACTCATTTCAGCTCAAAGGTTTTGAGCATTTTTTGTCACATGGATATTGTCGTCACGGGAACGACACGATAGCACTAGAGAATTGCTATGAGTGTTATGCTGAATTAGCAAAGGATGGTGATGGGTTTCAGTCGAATCTACAGCTGTAGTGAAATGCTGTTGTTGCTCTGCAGAGCCGCTCTGTTGTTTAAAATACCTCACAGTTTGAGTATGTTGTCAGATGAGAGTGTGCAGTCAGCAGCTGCTCTGTTAGCAGGTCAAACAGGGATTTGGCTGGTTGATATCCACCCACCACTGCAGATACAGCCATTCACGGTCTGAATAAGTATGCCCCGGCCCACAGACACACACACACATGTGTGTGTCTGTGGGCCGGGGGATTAGCCATATTAGCCATGTTAGATACACACATGTGGCCGGCACAGATGCTGGGGAAACTCAATCTGTACAGTTGGAACGATTGGGGTCACCAGAGGTGGTTAAGCACTAGTTGTGTGTGTGTGTGTGTGTGTGTGTGTGTGTGTGTGTGTGTGTGTGTGTGTGTGTGTGTGTGTGTGTGTGTTTGTGTGTCTGTGTGTGTGTGTGTGTGTGTGTGTGTGTGTGTGTGTGTGTGTGTGTGTGATATAACTAAGGCATAGCTAAGGCTTCTGGGCTCCCAATATCATGGCGAGGATCCAGTCTCAGGAATTCAGGGATGCGGGATGACGTCCAGCTTGAGCTGTTGTTGTTGTTTCAGCAAAATTACAGGGAAACGAAGAGACATGGAACTTTATTCTGTACCACCTAACATGTTATAACTCCTAACTCCTAGACATCCACGCTATGTTTAACTATTTGAAATATTTCTCTTAAATAGTTCCAGATGAGCGGCTGCATTTGCGGCATGGCAACGATGCTAAAATACGCATGTAAAAAAAAAAAAGGGGGCAAAGGTAAACATTGTCAACCATGGCAACGAGGTACAGCAAGATACAAATCATTTCCAACATACAATTTTAAAGATGAAATGATTAAAGAAGAAAAATAAGAAGTGTGTTTGTGAGTCCTAGCAGAGCCTCTTGTTTACATCTGGAGAAGTAATTCAGCCTGTAACACCGTCGGTGTCGTACCCGTCATCAAATAGAAGTAAGGTGTGATATCTTTTTATTCCTCTGACCTCCTTATGTCTCGTTTGTTAAAGCAGAAAAACAAGAGCAAAGACCCGACAACACGTTTTCCATGTTCACGTTCCAGCTCTCTGAATCGCAAGCTTCCGTCATTATTCACCTGAGGGAAGGTTTCTTTACATTTTAGCAGTTACGTTTGTTCTAAATGGCACAAACTGAACCTGCTCGAAATGCAAAATGTGTCATCTGGTGACTTTTTCTGCTTCCACTTTATACTGACGATCAGAAGGTGAGAACATTTCTCTTTTCCTTGGCTTCTTGCACCTCCTTTTATGTATCTGATGTGGAAGTAAAGGTTAAGTTTTAACTCATATTTTTGTGTTTGAGCTCATGTCGTGATGGTGTTGTTTGAAATATCTCCAACAATTTTTTTTTTTTTTTTGGGGGGGGGGCGGTATTTAAAATGTGACTTTTATCAGTTAGATATGAAATACAAGAATAGAGCAAGTGGGATGACATGCAGCAATTTCCAACTGGAACCAAACTGGATGTTGAAATGACTCACAAGAAGAACACTGTCTGAATAAACTGCTGCCTGAAATTGGCAAGATTCTGGTTAAACTGCAAAACTGTTGAATAAATTAAAAAGTTGAGAAGAGTTTGAGTCTGGTTTTGACACTTTTTCGACGCTCCATGCGAAGGACACGTCTCGGTCTGTACCCAAGATGTGCTGAGGTTTGATGCTTTTAGATGCTGAGATGATGCTCACATCCTAAGAGACTTGCGGAATCCGCTTTCTTGCTCAAAAAGCGTTAGATAGCCACACTAGAATCAACCCTGTGACCCTCCCATTACACGACGTTAACGTTTTACCTTGTGTCTTATTCACTGTCAGCTGCCCAACTTTCAAACATCACCTTGGAAAACCAGAGCTTCGGCAGTATTTCTCACCCAGTTCCTGTGGTCATATCAGGCCGTATCGCCCTTGGATTTCATATTTGTGCTTCCACACAGCTTTAGATCGGCTCTGAACTGTAGGAAATGAGAGTATATTTCTTTCATAGCCCCAGTATTAAGTGGGATATACTGTAGGCTGAGTCGTTGGGGGGGGATGTGTGGGAGTCAGGGTATATTACACCACTTTCTCAGTGTCATTGTGATTTCTGTTTATGGAAGGTGACATTTTGTAAAGAAATAAAGAGAAGTCTTCCACCCAGACTGCTTCTACTTCAGCTGTAAAATGACGGAGAACGCTGCCACCACCCTCACTCATTATCCTGTGGTGAAGAGTGGAAAATAAAACTCTGCTTCTTAAACTGAAGTTCTCCTTGTGAAGGCTCTCGAGTCTCTGGAAGGCCTGTGTGACGCCTCAGCCGCCCAATTATTCAACACGAACCGATTCAAAACTGACAGGAAAAGATCCCGAACGTGTCCTTCGCTTGTGTATTTTAATCGTTCGCCCACTTTGAGCTCCTCTCAGCTGGCGTTGTGCTGCACTCTGAGCCTGACTTTCTTCTTTTCCGGTGGTCTAATATTAATGTTTGCAGCCGTGTTTGATTTGGGCTGAGGCCTGGAGTGTGGATAGCGAGGCATTAAGGTTAAGGGAGTTTCTGTGTTCCCACATTTCAGCACTCTTCCACCCGCCGCGCTGTGTGGGAGTCCATTAGCGATAGTTGTGTGAAAACTATCAAAAGGGCTGAAGTGGCACGGAGAGGGTTGAGAAAGAAACGAAAGAAAAATATGGGGATAGAAGGGAGACAGGAGGGAGGTTTTCTGAACAGTTTTTTGCTGACTAAACCTCAGGAGTGAAAGTGTTTTCTTGTTCAAAGCAGTGAAAGAGAGCTGGAAAAAAAAGGCCTGAGGGAGAAACTGAGTCGTAGTTTTAAAGGTCCGCACTCCTTTCAGATTAAAACCACATTGTTTTAGCAACACACGCTGGCATTTCCTCTCGGTCGGACTGCTCGGGGCTGCTGGGTGGAGCACTGGGGGAACGCGAGTGCCCTGCCAGGCAGCACTGCAGCTGACTCTCGACAGCACGTGGAAATACCTCTGCTGCTCTGACCCTGCCAGGCAGGAGAGGGCCAGGATACTTTGGAGAGAAAGTCATCGCCGGTCGTTAGGTCCTGGAGGGCTGAAGGGTGCACTGGTCGATGTTCCCAGGCTCCGTCTGTCAACTGGAATAAAATGCGAGTAAAGCTTTGGCAACTTCGGGCTCACTCGGAGCCCTGAAACGCAAGCAAGTCACAGCTTGTGGCACAGCTTTGGATAGAATGGCTTCAGTGGCATGTAAAACTGCAGCCATATAAAAACCTTGTTTCTTTAACCTTTTCGGGTCAAGAAAGAACT
The DNA here is from genome assembly GCF_016859285.1 of Xiphias gladius. NCBI lineage: Eukaryota > Metazoa > Chordata > Actinopteri > Istiophoriformes > Xiphiidae > Xiphias > Xiphias gladius. The sequence goes on along the minus strand of NC_053413.1, from coordinate 26,031,434 downwards.
GATTTGGTGATCTGCAAGTCGAGCATTGTGTCTTGAATTTGATAAAGAAATTGCTGTTTTTTGACATCAAGGTTACAACTAACTCTAAATGACTATATTTCAGCTGCAGTGTTTTGCAGTTGAACGTACGCTACTGGGGACTATGAACATGGATACAGTATGTGAGTATTGTCCACAATTAGCAGTCATTTGGTGTTTTGCTAATAAAAACATGTCTAGGCTTCTAGGCTGAAACTGGGCCATGCTGGAGCGAGAAATATGTCATTATTAACCTTTGAAACAACAATTTGACCAAAAAAACAAAACAAAATCTTAACCACTACTCAAGACCCACTTTTTAGCTTTTTTCCAGAGTTTTCAACTAAGAAAACCCAATCTGCTTAGGGGGGGGGACTGTGAGAGTCATTGAAAAGCTTAGGAAAAAACTAGTAAGTGGACCTTGAGTAAAAACTTTGTTGTTGAACATCCGGGTTACATTTAATCATTATTTCAACAGCAGTTAAACAATTATATTTTATTAAGGAGCACAACGTAGGTAGACATTGGAATATAGTGTTTGACATGCTGTTGACCTGGTTTTAACTAAAGCACGGACAAACTACAAACGTGTAAGTCACCAAATCCGTGCTCGCTGGGAAAATGGTCTAATGCATGACAGTAATCGAGCCTAGGAAGAAATAATGCGGCTGTGGTTTGTGGATTGTTTTTATATTTTAATGGTGAGCTTTTACATCCGTTTTAAAGATTATTTTGGGATGTTTCTTTGTCTCTTTTAAGGTACTAGAGATAAAAAGAACTCATGTAGAGGGACACATTTCCTCAAAAACTGTAGATCAACTTTTTGGTGCGGTTGTGTGGTGCGTACACCATCCAATCTGTTGTTGGGAAATTACATCCTAAACATAACGTTAACTTCGCTCTCTCCGGCAGACTTTCGAGTATTTTTCACTTTTAATTAACAAAAATTGAGTGTAATATTCAGTGCCAGTAAACCTGCAGTTTGGATGCAGGCAAAACGACTACCCTGCACCAGAACGGTTCCCTCTGCACAGCTCTGCACGGCTGTAGATCAGTTTAACCTGTACTTATTGAATCTTTATTTATCCAGAGAAAGCTAACTGAGCACACATGTTCTTTTACAGCAACGCCCTGCTTCCTAGCTTGCATGGAACCATTTTCCTAGTGGTGGCCACTGAGCTTCTCTGCTGGAGCAAATGAGGTTGTGTTTATTGTTAAGACTATTGAGGGACAGTAGCTGCCGAGCGTCTCAGTAGTCTCTTTCCCCACGCAGATGTTCTTGCCAGTTCTAAATACCTGAACTTTACCTCCTACCACCTGATTGGCACATTTTACATCAAAGATAGCTCCCCTTTCTGCTTCTCAGTCCTAACTCAACCAAACCAGAGGACACATATTGCTGGAATCAGTGGAACACACCATTTCCATTGGTAGCAGTTTCTCTGATGTCCATCGAGGATAGTCCACTTAGAAAGCATATAAAAATTAACTCCTTATAACTTCAGATCTTGTCTCATAATCATGAAATTTAGACATTTTCTACAGTATCAAAAGTACTCCTAAACATCAGTAGTCATAGCGCAAATAGGAATGTAGTTAAAAGGGCCAAAATGTAAACAATACTCAGAGCAACTCTGTCTCCTAGAAATAACATTTATATAAAACTAATTTGCAACAGCAAATACATTTTGAAAAAAAATGTAACTGTAGCCAGATAATGTTTTTCGTTTAACATAATGAGGAAATGTTGATAATTTACGTATTTGGCAAGTTGCAAATACGTTGATACTAAACACGTGGGTAACATGTTAACAGACTAGGAATTTGTCTTCCAGCAAAATATCTGATCTTGCAGTGCAATACCCACTTGTAGTGACTACAGCATTATTAAACTGTTTTATGCTTATGTTTAGTTTTACTCATAGCACTCGGTTAAGGTTAGGGAAAGATCCTGGTCTGGTTTAATGCGGATAAAAGTACACAGTGACTCCAGACACAACATGTTTATTTACATTTAACCAAAACCACCATCTTTTCCTAACCTTAACCAATGTTCTTCCTGTTGCCGAAACCACAGACGAGACACTGGAAGTGAACCCTGGTCTCTGGTGTGACAGTCGTGCCCTTTGTACGCCTGACATCCATCCAAACCAAATTTAGTACTTCATTCATTTAAAAAAAAAAAAAAAAATGTTGCCTCTGAATGTAATCTAGCCTGTGATTATGTTGCTACCACAACGTAATTGGGGAAAAAGTTTAGTAATATATGAAGGTGATTTCTAGGAGGGTTGTTAGGAGGAACTCGGGAAAAATGTTGAAGATGAAATAACAAACGGAGATCAATAGGAGTGACAAAATCCATGAATATTTGCTTTTTTGTTCAGCGAGAATGTCCTATCCTATAACCCTAGAACAGAGGTCTTCACGGGTCCATCTGGATCTTAGCAACTGAGACACGACCCTTTGACCCAGTCGTGTCCAAATTATGTTCAGTCTAATCGGGTACAGGTAGCATCCATTCTGTTGCCACTGGTCTTGGGTCGGTTTGTCAGTATATATCTAGAACCCACATGAATCCAAGACGGATCACAGGAGAAAAATGTGTTTTCTGAGGCAGGCGGAGAGTGCGAACTGTGAAGTAAAGGAAAAAAAAAAGACGTTTTGTTACTGTTTTTGACCGCGGCTGCTTGTTGTTTCATGCTGCTGCCACTGTTGATGTTTTCTCTCTTTTTTGGTTTGTTCAGGCTGACATCATTCTGGATCAGGTCTAGTTAACCTCTAATCTGTTTTGGACCGCTTCTGACTGTTCTCTGGTTGCATATTTGAATCTTTATTTTTTGATAATGAGGTTATCCATGTCAGGTTTTCCATGATTTTTTTTTTTTTTTTTTCCCCTACAAGATTGGGTCCATAATTTTGGACACATGTAGACCTCTTCCCTCTACACCGTCACCCCCTTCTCTCCATTATTCAGATATTCTGGCTATGTTTAACACTTCATGACATATTGTACGGACCACAACCCGACTAATTCCAAATGGCGTAGAACTTTTTTAGCAAATGCACGGTACCACTCACATGCCAAAGGATGAGGTGCTTCGGAACGGCCTGACATAATCTGAAAACATCCACGTATGACGTGTCTAGGTAAGAAATGCAGTGATGATGCCATAAACCTGTCAATAAAGAAACAAGTGAGCAGAAAGGGCCCAGAGTTCAACAGGTCAATTCTTATTTCTGTCGCCTCCGCTGCCTCGGGGACAGAATATGCAGCAAACTCACAGAGCATCATCCTATATACTCAGTGAGGGAACGCTGTCGCTCAGGAAGGCTGTGGCTGCTGCACTGCACCTCCTGTGCTGTGTTGTGCATTTCCTGGCTAACACAGCTGCTCAGCCCCCCCCCCCTCGAGATCACAGTCAGCTACACTGAGAGCCAAAGTCCGGGTCACCACTTCCTCCTCTTCCTCCTCCTCCTCCTCTTTTTCTGCGGATTGCAGCTGGCGGATGTAATTGAATTGAGGAGGAAGCCTTTTCTTTCGGCTGTGGACGCCTTAAAAAGATGGATGCGATGTAGGTGCACAGGAGTGGGTACCTGTTGGCGTAGCGACTGATGTTGCTGGGGATTGTAATAGTTCAAATAAAAAATATTTTATTCTTCGTGTTCGTATAGATTCTTGATTTAGTCTTTTTTCTGTCCTCTTGCTGAACTTTTACGCTACAGTATAGATATACACATGTGGGAGCTGCCCAGTACGACAGCTGTCTGTCAGCCATCTTAACTTCTGCCAAAGCAATCAGGAATTCAAGTGTTCGGCTCAAAGAAGACTTAACGGAGGGGGAGAGGGCTTTCTTTTACACTCCATCTGTCAAAATCTCCTCACTCTTTTACCTCAAGGCCAAACTCTCAGGTACTGAAGAGCAAAAAACCCTCTGCCAACGCTGACGCTGTCACACCCGAAGACATCCCCCCTGCCGCGTTCGTCTAAAGACAGTTTTACCTTTGGACCTTGTAGTCTCTGATTCGTCAGTGTAAAATAATACTCCCCTGATAATCCGTCATGTTGAGCATCATTTGCGCACCACTCGTTGGCTTGAGAGGCGGTTTTCGAAAGTTCTGTAAAGTCACGCAGTTCACCGTTTTGTACACTGGCTGTCGTTTTTTTTTTTGACCGTATTTCCAGGAAAGTTCTCTGGGAAAAAAAAAAGGTTGGCTTTGTGGAGAATTTGGTCGACAGCATCAACGGCTTCTTGCATCAATAACCGAAGATCATTGTTCATTGACCAGTATATATATGCCACGCAAAACTCAAGACGGAAAGTGCCGGCTGTGTTTATTTCACGCTGTACACTTTTGTTACTCCAGTTGTGTCAGTTTCTAGCTCGTCTATGCGACCCCTCAATGTCTTTGATGTATAGCGACGATACCCTACATCCAAAGAACCGTCTTAAATCAGCATAGCTCACTCCTCGGCCGTTGGAACTGTATGTTCAGTATGTTCCAGATGATCATCAATTCACCAGTACATCGAGCTATGAGGAGGAGATGGCGCAAAGTAGTGTAGTTGGTGATTTTGTGGAGAAACTCTCTGAACAGTAGTTCAAGGTTAGCAAACTTTCAATGCGTGTGTGTGTGTGTGTGTGTGTGTGCTGACTTTCAACAAAATAATGCACTTAAATAAGTCACTGGTTGAACTGGTTTCGGACGCGTGTTCTGGGCTAAAAATGAACCAGTGTCTTTGGATCCGGTGGTCCATTTGTTCAGAGTTCAGCACATGTTCACCTTTGTGTATGTGGATGACAAGCGTTGTCCATATTCAATCACCATGGCGTTTCCCTTCAGCCAAAACCAGAATCAAAGCACGTCAACCAGGCTGATATAATGCCACACACCTGCTTCTCATCACCTGGAGATTAGCTCCACGCACTTCCCACACCCGTGCTCCACCCCCTGTTCAGTGTCAGTACTGCATGTGAATACGTGAAAAAAAAATCCGACATAATGGCTCCAACACCTTGTAACCAACTTCGTAATCAGACTGATGACCTCTTCTTTAGTTGTGCTGTTGCTACAGTGTGTACAAACATGTCAATGATTTAAGTAAAAACAAAAGAGGTGAACATACAGGTTGTTCAGCAGCTGGAATCCATGATGTTTCATTGCTGCCTCTTTTTGGATCTGTCGTTGTCTTGATTTTTCCAGAGCTTTCAGCTGCATCTCATGGTGTTTCTCGGGAATTAAAGTTTGCTCAGTTGTCATGCAGCTTAGTTATTACTGTTTGACCTTAGTATGGTCACGTGATAACAGGTGACCACATCATGTAGTGTTGTTCAGATGGTTTTGGCCAAAAACTATGATTACTTTGTGATGGAAACCCCGAATCCAGATCCCTAGACCAGGATTCAGTTAGGTCCAGCCAACCCATCCTTCTGCCAGATTTCATAGGAATTCTTTTTTGAGATATTCTTCAGGCAGAGAGACGGAGAACCAAACTAACTGACTAACCTTCTTGTTGCGGGCTAAGATGTTACAATTGTCTTTGCTGTTTACAAAGTCAGATTTCTTGGCAGACATTACCTTTATGTAAAGCAAATCAAACCCAACCTTCTGGTCTTTCAGCAGAAAATTGTCCTGGCTAACGAGGCAGCGTCGCATTCCCCTAAATGACCCAGTCGAGTGTGTGTGGTCTCTGTTCACACATGGCGCATTTTGGGTAAGCGTGCGCCTATTTTTGAGTCTGTGTGGTTGCTCCTGTGGGTTCGCTCTAAGTAGCTTTTAGCAGGGTTTGATAAGCCTTACCCACACACACACACACACACACACACACACACACACACACACACACACACACACACACACACACACACACACACACTCACTCTGTTAAACCCAATAGTCTTACAGGGCATTAATCCCCCATTTTCATTTTCTTTAAAGCAGCTTTTGTTTGAAGACGTGAAATGCACCGGGCTCCCCTGATAGTGCAGCACTTTGTAGGTTATCGACTGGCAGAGGTCTGAAGGGATCTCGATCGGATCTTTACTGTGATGGGGTACACATTTGCTCAAATGCCTGCCAGTGCTGGGCTGTATCTGTGATTCTTTTTTTCCACCTAAAGAGCTTTCAAGTGGTTTTCTTTCTTCATTGTAGACGTGGTTGATGACGGATTTGGAGATTATTGGTGATTAATTTGGCTAAAGGAAAAGGCGAGAGGGCAGCGTGGAGGAGCAGGCAGGTTGCGAGGGAAGAAAGAGATCGCCTTTTATTTGGACAAGATGGATTTCAGTCCGCTTTTCCACCAAAATCTGCCCTGCTGAAGCATCAAATGAGCGAGAAACTTGATCCTCTCCAATTTCTGGGCTTTTGCTCTGTTGCTGACCTCTGACCTCCTTGCTGGGTGTTGCAATAGAAGGTTTCAGTAGTTTGAATTTAACACTTTTAGAGTGTATTATTAAGCATTTATTAACTCTTTATTATCCAATTTGGAATGTTTCATGACCACAGGACTCAAGCCCAACATGACTCTAAGGTGTTTTTCTTTAGCCCCTCTTCCATCCACGCCAAGTTCTGCTCAGTTTTTCGTTCCTTCACTCCTCTGTCTCTCCAAGTGGCCTCTTCTAGTTCTTTCTGTAGAGCTGCAGTAACGGCCAATTAGCAGCTGACCGAGTGTGACTGAGGAGGTTTCTGTTTAGACTCCATGATGGGTTCAGCAGAGAGTGAGCTGGATGTCTTCTGCTCTCTCAGCACTGTTCCCCTGATAATTTAAGTCCTGGGTTAAAATGTCTTGAAATTTCAATTCTTGCATGAAGTTCAGGCTCCGGTTTCTTTATTTTCTAGCTCCGTATTTTGCTTTTGTTCCGCTGGTGTTATCTGTCTCGTAACATACCGCTCGAAGGGATGAAAGCGATTGCTCAGAATCCCTGCGGTCTGTGGTTTTAAACTTATTTTGGGTGTATTCAAAGGCAACACAAGTGACAAATAGCTGCATTGCAGATCAAAAAGCAGGTGATTATTATCATCAAACGCTGCCTGAAACGTACGAGAAAACTCCAGGTTTTTCAAATCAGAGAGAAATGGACGGGACATTTATAGTTTTTACTGGACGCGGAGGTCAGAGGTCAAGATCAGCTGGAGACACGTGAGGAGTTAGCATTTTGTTTCACTGTTTTGGTGATATCACTGCAGACAAACTGTCATGCCACTGAAGATTAGAGGGACACAGTTGGAAAAGAGAGCGAGTTTGTTTGTGTGATTTATGTGTTTGTCAGAGGTCTAACTGTCACTGTGTAAAGGTAACAGCCCTCAAGGTAAATATCATCTGGGTGTCAGCCAACTCTACCTGAAGCACAGGTGCAAGCTGTGTGTGTGTGTGTGTGTGTGTGTGTGTGTGTGTGTGTGTGTGTGTGTGTGTTGGCACGTTGGGACCTCAGCAGTATTGAGTATCAAAGGTTATCCTGTTCTATTTTGGGAATCTCTTCTGTAGGCCAATTTTTAGCGGCTGCAGGTTCCCGGTCTGTTGGTAACGCACACACACACACACACACACACACACACACACGCACGCACACACAGGTTTTCCTGTTCTATTTCAGTAGGCAAATTTCTACTGGTTACAGGATCTAGTCTGTTTGTGGCACACACGCAAAGGTAAAGTTCGGTGGATTAAACTCAGTATGTATGTACCAGGTTTGTACCACAACATGTTTTGATTTGATGCATTTGGTTGGTGATATTCTGTATTTTTCTTATTGCCAGAAAAAGACCAAAACCAACAAAAACTGATCTTTCTAACAAGTACTGTGTGTGTGTGTGTGTGTGTGTGTGTGTGCGTGCGTGCGTGCGTGCGTGCGTGTGTGTGTGTGTATCTAAAGCCTGTTATATCTTATTCCTCTGGGCCATAGAGCTCTATTGTTGTCCAGAAATTATTAAATACACATCAGTGGGCCGCACTGTTTCCAAAGACACACACACTGTAGTTTATTTTGACTCAACCCCACATGCGACGTCCTGCTGCCTGAAAATACTCACTAGCTCACCAGCCCATTGATGTGGATTAATCCACCACTGAAAATAGTCCCCACCATGTGCACCGTCTCCTCCTACAGTGACCAGATGTTTAAGGAAATGAGAGCCTTTAAAAAAAAAAAAAAAAAATCAAAAACTCTATATTTATGAGCCCAGATTTAATTAGAATCAGTGGGCTTGGGGGAGGGAGCCACGGACAAGGTCAAGGAAGTCAGAAAACACTTTGTTGGTTTTGGTGCTTTTCTTTGCTTACGAAGAACAACACCACACTGTCAGACCGTCCTTCCAAAATGATTCATTCTGTCGCACCGTTTTATGATCTGCTACCCCAGTAGTCGAGATCTGGTTACGTTTGGGTGACCCCAACCACTTGGCAAAGGATCTTGGTCGCGGTTGAAAGGAACCGAGGAGACAGTTTTGTGGCCCCCTTTAAAACTTGCGCCTTCATTCCCGTCTTTGATGTTAAGAGGCAAGTCAAACCGCAGGAAGAAGTTAATTGTCAGATCAACATAAAAATAGCTGATTTAAAGTGACTGACCGAATGACCAAGGCTGTGTCAGTCTCATCTCTTGATGCCTCTCTTCATACAGCTGCAATATTCTTTGATCGGTCTCTGATGTATATCTGATTCATATTGATTTTCCCTGATAAACTGATTATATTATGGCACATTCATATAATAATGTCATTTAAAAGCATCCATAAAAATTCCCGTGATTTCAAAGGGAACATTTAACATCCCTTAATGCATAAACATGCAAAATGCAGCGACCGTGTCGTAATGTGCTGTAACAGACACATGACACTCTGTCTGGGCGATGTGCTCCAAAAATTGACCCCGCGACCCAAACCCTCGACCGCGAGCGAGTCAACTCTTATCACAAGATGGCCAACTAGACGGGGGACTTTCCTCAGACGTGGAGGTCAGCTTGTTGAAACTCGGCGTCGTGAGAAAAGGGCCTCTCGGGACCAAAGACTTGAACAAACGAACGCTGTAACCCTCCATCTCGCTCTCGCTCGCTCGCAAACCCTCTGTGTATTGTTCCCTGTGTGTTTTTGCTCCAACTGCAGGAAATGAAGTCACTCTGGAGGATTTGTTTTCATAAGGATGATATAGTTATTTGATCGACTTCCTCCTCCGCTTCAGAATTACAAATTTGGGAAATGTTTGGATTTCTGCTTCCATTTGTGCTCCTGTCAGATTATTTAGTTTTGATAAGAAATCATTTGAAAGTGCTCTAGGCCTTTTTTTTTTGAGCCGGCTGTATGTGTGTGTGTGTCTGATGCCTGGATACTTAGTCATGATGACCCCCAGTTTTAGAATAATTGTGGCACATCTCCACCGTCGTTTTGATCTTGGGATCGTTCTGATACGTTGGACTTTTCAGGAAGTTATTGTCATTACGACGAGCGGCACAGCATGAATCCCCCCATGGCGCTGAGGAATTTGAAGAAACGTGAAAAAATCTGACAAATATCTGATGTTGACATTTGAATGTTTAGTGCTCTTGACCGCGCTGCCTGCTCTGCACTTCACAGAGATCGGCCGGAGTTTCTTTCGATGAAGTTTTTCGTTGGTGGTGCTGTTTTCTTTTACTGTTTATCCTCCGTTTCTGTTTAGGAACTTAAAAGGAACTCGAAACTTGCTATTTTTCTGGGAAAAGATTTACGACATGGCAGGTGTTCAGAACAGAAAACTCCTATTTGCTTCCAGATGTGAATGTGAAGCAGGGCTGTGCTGCCAAATTGGTCAAATTTCCAGGGTTTAATTTTTTCTCCTATCTGTCATCCAGTCTGTGGTGGGCTGCTCTAACATCATCCCCGAAAGGTGAAAAGTTCCTTTACAGTCAGATTGAAGGCAAACAGGTCTGTGCCACACAGTCTATAGAAAACTCATTTTTAGTCGATTCAGCCAGTTGAAGCCTTAAACCAGGGAAGTCAAGGTGTAAAAAAAAAAAGGCCAAAAAGTCTTGCGTCGGAGAACAAGCTGCGTCTTTCTTCTCCCCCAGCGTCTGTTTTTCTCTCCATACACTTCTAATGTGACAGTGTTCTCACATCAAGGTATTGCTTTCAGTCTTATCACCTGCAGGAATAACTTCTGTCACGGGGAGACTTTCCTTTATGTTACACCGCAGGATTGCGCTCCGTGGTGGGAATCTAGAGCATCTGACTCAACGAGACAAAGGTTTAACTTCATACAGTGTAAGTCGGAATATTATGTGTATATCAATAAACACGTTCCAGATAACACTCAGATAATTATCACAATATTAAATTCAGCCCCCCCTTTTGTTGGCGGTTATCACCATAGTAACCACTAGACATGGGATTCGCACATCCCAAAGGATCGGAGGCCGGGGATAAAGCTTGGAGGGAAGTGTGTGTGTGTGTGTGTGTGTGTGTGTGTGTGTGTGTGTGTGTGTGTGTGTTTGCGCGCGTGTGTGTGTGTGTGTCCTCTCTCACCTCACCGTGAAGTCGGCCGACAAACAAACCAATTTGTTTGTTTTTGCTGATGTCACCGGGCAGCATGTTTGGGCAGGCAGATTGGACCGTACCAAGTGAGAGGAGAAGGGGTGGAGGGGGGCTGTTGTGTATTTATTCACACACAGTCATACGCGCACACACTCACACACACACACACACACACACACACACAACCACAAACACACCGAAGAGGAATGAAGTAGTTTATTCCTTCCTGGACAAAAAAACGTTAAAAAAGTAAATGTTAAAGTAATTGACAGTCAATCCACTGCTGCAGTGTGTGTGTGTGTGTGTGTGTGTGTGTGTGTGTGTGTGTGTGTGTGTGTGTGTGTGTGTGTGTGTGTGTGTGTGTGTGTGTGTGTGTGTGTGTTAACAACAAAGGCAGCATCAGTAGCTAAATGTCAGCAGATACCTTCAGCCCTTTGTCTGCGTGGAGGAGGTCGACCTGCTCCTCTGTGAAACCAGTAAGCTGCTTGTCTTTGTGTGTGCGCTCTAATTGAGAGTTTGTGTGTGTGTGTGTGTGTGTCTAAGTGTGTGTGCTGCCAATGGGGAATAAGCAACCAGTGTTTTCACACACTGAGCAGCGGGGAGGACCACAGACGAGGACGGAGGCTCGTCTGAGAGGAGCATGAGGCTGAGTTTGACTGCTGTGTCCTTTTTTTATTCCCGCTGCCTGTTGGCGTTATGCTCGGTGAGTAGAAGGACGACGCTCTGCTGTGTTTTCACCTGCCAGATGCCAGCTGTGTGTGTGTGTGTGTGTGTGGTTGTGTGTGTGTGTGTGTGAGCTGCTTTTCTTAACCTAATTAGCCTAATTGGAGAAATGTTTCACAGTTCTTTGGCTTCTCTGGGTTTTTCTTTCCTCAGTGACTGAGGGAAAGGAGTAAGTTTGAGTTCTGTGTTTGAATAGTACAAAACTTTCGGGAACTAACTCTGGCATGGATGTTTGAGAGCTAGCATTTATTTTGCGAAGCAGTCGTTCCACTGGCACTGAAAATATCACTAGTGCCATGACCTACCGAGAGTATTATCACTCACAGCAGTGGTGGTGGTAGCGGTAGGTCTTCCGAGCGCTGCCGTGCGTTACTTGTGTGAACGAACGCTGTGAATTGTGCGTCTCTGCACACATGATGTTCATGATGTGGTGTCAGCCGAGCCCCGATGTACTCGGGCTAAACTCTGCTGACCCTCGTTCTGTGGCCGTTAAAGTCAGAGGGTGAGTTATGTCATATGCCTTCCAGCAGTATTATTTGCAGCTGCTTCAAGATAAACAGAGATGCTTTCTCTGCTTACTAAAGGAAAAAAAAAAAAAAAACGGCAAAGCTGTATTTAACTCATCCATTTATAAAAAAAAGGAAAAAGAAAAAAGCCTTTAGTGGTCAGCGAGCTGGTCATCTGGCATGAATCTTAAGCTCGGTCTTTACGGTCACCTGCAGTTTACTAAACCTAACAAAATACCGCCGACAGGAACTACTTTTTCGGTATTTCATTTCCCGAGATCATACTGTATATTACGTGTTTTGTTTTTTCTTTTTGTTTTGTTTTTTGTTTTTTAAGAGACACTGCCGGCCAATCGGAGGCAAGAACTTTCTGCAGACTTGGCATGGTGCTGCGTTGGTGTCACGTCGGAGTTCCTGTAATTATGAGTTTCCGACTAGCAAAGAACATCCACATCAGCTTTCAAATGACGACTCTGAAACGCCGATTTAGTGAATGCGACTTATCACTTAGTAATTCGGAAAAACCAAACTAACACGGACGACTCACATCCGCCAAAGACTCTTCTTCGCTGTAATTGAGCCCAGATTTAATGGCTATAGTGTTATATAGTGTTATATTGTCAATGCACAACTAACTCTGTAATCATACAACCATTTCAATAACATAGTTGCTAACGGAGTGACTAGCATGGGAATCTTGCCCGTCTTTATGGTCTGTCCAAGTCAACCGGCTGCTAACATAGCATTACCCAGGGGAACAAAGGACTGGAAATGGGTGATGAAACCCCAAAACTGGGCAGCATGTTAATGGCTGTTCTAGCTGTGTTTCAAGTTTGCTGAAAAACACGAATGAATCCTAGGGCACATTCAGAAACACATACCTTTCATGGTCAGTAACCTGCTGCTTTCTCAGTCAGGGCCGATGCTTTATGGGAGTTGTGGTTGTGCTTTGACTCACAAACGGAGATGATTCAGTATTACCAGAAGCATCTTGCAAAGGGAGCAGTGGCTGTGCCGAGACTCTGGAAGCGACTGTGTTTAGTCTTAAGATCCTGTATTGTGTGCATCCATCTTTCTGGTAGTTGCTCCCCTTTTTTGATTGTTAAGTACTTTGTGATGTTCTGCTCCACAGAGGCACCACATAAACTTTGAATACTCACTAGTAGCAGGCTGTCAGTCGCAGATTTAATAGCGGCAGCAGTAATAAGATTGCCAATACCAGCGGTATGTTGGGTATCATCAGTATTAGCCGTAGCACGATTAATCGTATTAAAAACGCAGTTTCAATTCATACCTCCATGTGATCCCTTTCCTCAATGACAATGATTCTGCCGCATCGTCATTAGGGACATCAGCTGCATCAAAACGAGCGCTTCTGCGTTCTCCCCCAACAGATGGCAACGCGGCGTTGCACCACGCGATGCGGCGCAGCGGAAGCCGGCAGTTAGGAAAACAGGCCCAGTGAGAGCGAGTGGGGACACCGGCGAATGACAGTGCGAGAGAAGAAGTTGTGTAGGGGCAAATAGAAACGACAAAATAAACATTTATATTGAAAAAAAAAATTTGAAAGTGAAAAGTGATTTCAAATCTAAGCAAGAAAATCGTGATTCCCCTTTTTATCCAGAAGCGTGCAGCACTACAGCGTCAGCAAGAGTAGTAATAGAGGCAGCAGTATTTGTCAGTGGTGGAAAGTAACTAAGTACATTTATCCAAGTCATTCTTCTTTATTCTACTTAATACTTTACTCCACTATATTTCAGTGGCAAAAATATCGTACGTTGTACTACATTTATCTGAAAGCTTTAGTTACATTACAGATTCAAATTTTCTAACTAAATAGGGAATAAATTAATAAATTATGCTGTTTTATAACAGATTAAGTTACCCAGTAGTGTATAGTAGTGAAAATTACTTCCCCCTTTAGCCGCTGCAGCATCAAAGTGGATTACGCATTAATGCATCAGCAACTATAATACAATAATATAATATATACATATTATTCCGAAGAAAAAAACTTGTCGTTTGATTCGAATACTTATGTACTTTTACTTAAGTAAAAGATCTGCGTACTTCTCACAGCACTGGTATTAGTTATGATGGCGCCAGCAGTAGTAGACGTAGTAAAAACAGCTGTCGTCGCAGCAATACTGCCAACTGAAGCAGTCGCCTGAGTAACAGGTACAGTAGTAGTGATGATGCTAGTTTTGGAAGTAGCGGTTGAATTAACGGTGGTGGTGGTGGCGGTTTTCACAGTACGAACAGCAGCGGCAATGGTAGTCTCATAGAATTACCAGTAGCGTAAACACTAAACGGTGTTGATCTTGTTGCTTTACCCTTAATTGTTTACTGGCGCGTTCCAGCGCGACAAACTACATCGACTCGGTCTGCACTCTAATGAACCGACTGCGCTAATGAAGCCGAGCGTTGCAGGCGAAATCCGCTTCCTCGGCCCTTTCACGTGGCTGAACGTGAACTTTGATGGGGACTTTCCACCCGGACCCTCTCGCTGTGCACGCAATGGATGTACTGGAACCATGGCCAGCACAGTTAGCTCTGTGTTTCCAGCGGGGCGCAGGAGGGCCGAAAATCATTTCAAACTGCATCTTGAAATCCGACTTACAGGTATATTTATCATCGGTATGCGGTGGCGGTGCCATGAGGAAAAACAGTTTCATGCTCCTCTCTCAAATTTTATGACAAGCAGAGGCGGAAATGTTATTTTAACACATTTGTCAAGTAGTGTGCTCCTTTCTAGCCATGTGTACTTTGTCTGTCGTTCAGATGGGAGATGGGTCTTAGTGTTTGCATTTGTGGTTACCCTTTTTTTTTCTTTTTTTTTTTCTTTTTCTGTTGAGCTTCTGCAGCTGGAAATGTTTATTAGGAAAGGAAAAGAAGTCGCACTGCTAAAAAGCAAGGAGGCAAAAAGAGGCCAAGGAGATCTCTCAGTGCTGCTGTCCAGGCAGAGAGGCATAACTCTAAAACTGTCCTCCTCTCAGGATTCGCAGAGGAACAGCCATTTTTCAGCTGAACAACCTTTTTTGAATTTGAAACAGCCCCCCACACACACACACACACACACACACAGAAAAATCCTTCTCACTAAAGGTAAAACATTAAAAGGCGCCAGCAATGGAGTGTTTTCACCCGACGGCAGTGAAATTTAAAACCATGTAATGCAAAGTTCAGTGCATGGTGGCAAACAGGCTCGATGTGCCACAATACTGCATGAGCTTCTTCCTCTGTCTGTGTGTGTGTGTGTGTGTGTGCGTGTGTGTGCGCACGTGTGTGTGTGTGTGTGTGCGTGTGTGTGTGTGTGAGTGTTGCTACCTGTGCGGAGGTGAGTTTCAGTCCTGACTCAGCGTGTTGTCACTGTAAACACCTGCTGCCTCCAACTGCACACAGTACCCGCAGTCATATGTGTGCGTGTGCGTGCGTGTGTGTGTGTGTGTGTGTGTGTGGGTGTTTTCCTTGCCCTCACTCCCGGGGGCGTCCTTGGGCGTTCCCTTTTGGATCAACAGCGTGTTAATTTTTGTTTGTATGTGTTTTTGTGGATGCACGGCTCTGTGTGTGTGTGTTTGTGCGTGTGTGTGTACACCTCAGGAATAATAGCCCATATTTTTATTATATATTGGCTAATTACTGTATTTAATTAAGAAATTAATGAGAGGTTAAGCTTAATTCTCCACAGTGGGTTGAAACCTGAGAATGAATTTTTTAAAAGTGTTTTAAGTGTGTTTTTAACCTTTAGCAAGTTCTTAAATACTATTTTTATTTAGTCAAATCTGACCAAAAAGTGAAATAAAAAAGTGTTATGCTTGCAGTTTTTTGGGATTCAGCAACGAAAGCTCACTGAGAATAAACGCAGCGGCAAAATACCAGTGATGGCAGGATGTATTTGTAACATTAAAGCTGCCGTGTTGCTATAATAATGGTTCATTTGAGGCCGTGCGCGAGGCAGTTTGGAGCCGCAGTCTCGCACCGGGAGCGTGAGGTTTTATCCAAAGTAGAACCACGGTTCCCAAAAGCCCCATTTATTCCAGCTTTTATTGTGTTTTCCATCTATTGGTACGTCCACTTCTCCGCTTCAGCCAAATGTTAAAAAAAAAACTGTATTGGGCTTTTCTTCACCGGGGTTTCACACATGGTTTTTAATGTGGTCATTGGAAATGTGCTTGAAAACGGCGAGTAGCTCCACTGGCCGACATTTCGACCTTCTAGGTGCCTTGTTGAAGGTCTTCTCGGCAGCAGCGTCTGAACAAGGAGAGGACTTTTCCTGATCACTTTCCCTGGGTGGGATCTGAACCGGTAAATTTGCAGAAACAGTAAACCTGACTTGTAACTTCAGCCCAGAGAAGTGTGTAGTCTGGGGCAGGCCCCTTTACTTTTGGCCTTGTATATTATTTCATTCGTGTTAATAATCTTGTGTTTGGTAGGTGGTTACATATCTTTAAGACTGGATTGATTCATTCGTGGTCTCTACATGACGAATTGTAATAACTTTGGTGAACCTCTGACCTTCCCTCTAGCGCCACCGTCAGGTCAGAGTTTGAATTCGCCCGGCACTTTGGTTTATGACCGAACACCTGCGAAACGAACGACGACGCCACCAGCCTCGGCTGACGGGTCCGATGCTAATCAGCAAAATGTCAGCACGCTAGCCTGCTCAGCTAAGAGGGTGACCATGGCAAACATTGAACCTCACACGCAACAGAGTGCGTGTCTTCACATGGGCATCGTGAGCACGTTTGCATGCTGATGTTAGCATTGAGCTCAAAGCGTCTCTCTGCAGCCAGTGGCAGCTTCACAGAGCCACTAGCTCACGGCTTTAGATTGTGAGTCTTGTTGGACTTTTATGGCACTTTTTGTGCCTGCACATATAAAGTACTGTTTTCGTTATTTTTGTTTTGTTTTATTTTTTTGTTTGTCTCCGTTTCTTGCTCTCATAATCCTGTTTCTGTTGGAGGGAGATATTTGAGACAGACAGAAAGAGAGAGAGACGGAGACATGTTATGGTATGCTTGCTCGGTATGTTTAGTTTCCAGTGGCCCGGAGTCACACGACCGAAACCTCTTTCTCTCTCCGGTTTTCTCCCTCTTTTTCCCAGTCGCTGTCTTTCTCTTTCTCCTGCAGTC
Organism: Xiphias gladius; assembly: GCF_016859285.1. NCBI lineage: Eukaryota > Metazoa > Chordata > Actinopteri > Istiophoriformes > Xiphiidae > Xiphias > Xiphias gladius. The sequence goes on along the minus strand of NC_053413.1, from coordinate 26,014,558 downwards.
TCTGTCTCCCAGTTCAGCTCTTTCGTCTCACAAGCGCTCCTTTTTTATTCTCGTAGTTCTTCCTCTTTGTCCTCTCTCTCTGTCTCTCTACCTCTAGTGTTGCAGTGTGAAAACAATAAAATCAACTCTGTTTCCTTTTTAGGTGCTGGATGGATGCAACACTCCCCTCTGTCTCCCTCTTTCTGCTTCTTTTTCCTTCCCTTCCTTTCTGCTTTTCCTCTTTATTTCTGTATCTTTTTCCCTTCTCTCTCTTTCCCTCTTTGTTATGGTTGTTTGCTAGCACTTTTGTCCCTTGGCATTCTCTCTCTCTCTCTCTCTCTCTCTCTCTCTCTCTCTCTCTCTGTCTCTCTGTCTCTCTCTGTCTTTCTCCCCCTCATACTGTATATGGTCATGGAGGCTCAGCCCTGCTGTTTCTGTACAGACTGACCGTCCACACACATGCACTCTCTGTGGGAAGTCGATTTAGCAGAGCACGCTGGTGCGTTGCATGGCCAAAAGTATGCGGACACCTAAACATTCCGGCCATACGAAGTCGCCACTGTTTTCGCCACAGATTTCCTTTAACTGGAAGTAAGAGGCCAAGTCAAAGCCATGAAAAACAGATGAAAATCAGGGGTGTCCACATACATTTGGCAATATAGTGTAACTGATTTCTCATAAGAATATTAACTCCCATCAGCAGGTAATATTTTCTCAGAAATCATTGTAAAATCTAGTGTAGAAAGTGAGCGGAGTGATAGATTTGATCCCATTCTTGCTCATTCAGATGGACGTTTGAGCGCAGTTTGTTGAGTTATTACATAATCTGACAGTCATTATAACATCAGTGACTCCCGGAGCGCCCGCAGTGTAGGAGCATGAAGTGGGGGATTAATACATCAGCTCCCCACAGTGCCTGACTCCGAGGTCAAGGCTAGGAGCGGACGAGCCTGACGTCACGGAGGGTGCGGCCTGCAGTATGTGAATACAGTATCCGGACGCCAGTAATTCACAGGCACCGTATAGTGAGGTTAAGCAGCTGTCACCAGGCTGCTGCATGCATGTTTCATCATTATCACCTGCCTGCGGCTCTCTACTTGGACACAAACGCGGGACTGTAGTTGGAGATGCACCTTACATGGTGCCGAGTGTCTCTGAGAGCATTGTGAGCTAAAGCGTGGCGCTCGTTATGTTTTTACTTTAATTCACTGCTGTTACTTTCTCTTGACTTTGTTTTACTACATTTACTTTGCTCTAGCTTTGTTTGGATTTGGACTAGAGGTTAGAGAAGCGAGTTTCAATCGCCAGACTTTGACTTTCCCCACCAACCGGTGAGTGGCAAGCGTGATGAGGCCAAGGGGTGGGGCGCTTTTGGGCGAGGCTCTCCGCTGCTAAGCTATGCAGCCACACGACAGGCAGTTCTGAAGAACGGAGGTGGAAAAACACAAAAGGCCCTCCGCAGAGCCAGTGTTTGGTTTGTCCATTCTGGGCTACCGTAGGAACATGGTGGTGCAACATGGTGGGCTTGGTGGAAGAGGACCTGCTCCCTATGTTGATATGACGGGCTCATTCTAAGCTAATGAAAACATGATTCTTAGTTTCAGGTGATTAAACACTAATGAAAACATAACTAGGAATATTATAATTCCATTTCTGCCAATGGACCCCCCTAAATCCTACATACTGGCCCTTTAAAAAGCTCAGCAGTCTCTTATATTGGACAGAGTCATCACCTTATAATTGTTTCTGTCGCTTTCGCTGTCTTTTAATATGCGCTTAACAATGAAGTAACATACTGGGAATCATAGCTGAGCTGACAATGGCGCTCTGAGTCACCAGAGCAGGGATCTCCCACCCTTCCAAAATCCACTCATTCATTCAGTGACAGCGGTGATGAAGTATAGCTGGTTGACTTTGAAAATTTGTCGCCAGAGGTTCCTTGGTTCATGTGCCTAACCTCTACTGAAGAGGGATGCTGGCAGCTTAAGGTATCCAGGTCTGTCTTAGCTTTTACAGACCTGATTCTGATCTGAAAAGTCGACCTTTGTAGCTCATGTTTTCAAGTGGTTCGGACTTCTAACCAGCAGTATTTCAAATTGTAATCTGTTATCTGCTGTCTGTGTCAAACCGACAAAAAATGTAACTTTGTGTTGGTGATTCAGGGAGTTTCAAGTCAAAGGTTTCTTCTTAGTCTCTCCAGCTGAATAACTTTGATACGAAACGCATGTGTGGTTGGAGGAACAGGAAACCTTTCCACAATGTTACACCAAATCACCAACTCACCCCGACCTGTCTCTAACGGCCTGTGCCAACGTCATCCAGAACACAGTTTTTTACTGAAAGAAACAGACAGTCGGATGGAGGGGAAAGAGTTTGCAGCAGGGCTGTAGAGGAATAGCAGAGCCTGAGTCATCCATCCTTCCTCTGTCTCTATTTATAGGTCCTTATCCCTCCATCCTCATCAACTGCCTCTTCATTCCTGTCCTTGGTCTAAGAAAGGAGGAGGATTTCTTTTGCTCCTTTAGAGCTCAAATCCAGTTTATTAAAATTTGACCTTTTTTTTTTTTTTCCGTAGATTCATACGCTGTTGCTATCAGTAGTGATAACATTGCACTCACCAAATAAACATCTGAGATGTGGCAACACCTTGATTTAGCTCAAAAGAGGCTAAAGACACGAGAAGTCAGACGATCAGACAGGTTGGGAACAAGCCTCCAGGTTAGCCAAACTTACTTGGAAGAGAAAACGAAGACAAACAGCAAAATTATTACCCAAAGTTTTTGTTGCAAACATCTATCAAAGTTTGCGGGTGACTGCCTGCTTCAACTTTTAACAACTAGTGCTGACTGTGGTTGTACACACACAGTTTTCCAGTACCACAAGGGATTATTTTAGAGCCATAATGATTATTCAGTATGATAATAACATGATAGCAATTTGCTGGAGCTGTTTTGCATGACTCTAAATTGAATTTTTGTTTTGTTTTTGTTTGGACTGTTGGCTGATGAAAACTAGTAATCTGAAGATGTTACCTTGGCCCGTGCGAACTTGTGTTCCACAGTGATGATATTTTGTAGACTAAATGATTTAACAGTTAATGGGTTGATGGGTTGATTAATGAGAATAGTACTGGCAGCTGTAGATTTTTACCAGTATTTTGGGTACGATCTCTTTCAGTTTTACCTCCAAATGGTTTGTATTAGTGATCCTCTAACTTTTTTGGCCTGTGGACCCTAAAAATGGAGCAATGTCTACTTGTGACCCCACATGACAACAGAAAACATTTTCTTCGTGGTTTGTTTACAACTTCTTGACCTGTCAGACTTTTTTGCGGTGATTTAATTGTGTTCACGGCCCTCTGGGATTAATTTGGTGAGTACATTGTGATCATAACCAATGGAAATGGGGCCCAAATCTATGAAAATAGGATCTGAGTTATCATTAGTACATTTAAGAACTTTTTAAAAAATAATTTGTCTTTGTTAACAAGAGGTGGCAGGCTGGTCAGAAAATGGTCAAATTGAGGCACTTAAAAAAAAAAAAAAAGTCACTCTAATTTGACAGCGCGTATCTTCCATACAGTCGCTCCCGACCGTCGGATTGGCTGCCTTTCACTGATTGACTGACTGACAGGCTGGCTGACTGCGCGTCTCACTGGAGGAGATTGGATGGAGATTGCTAACACGGAGCTGTTACCGTGTCTAACTGAATCAGCTCTCTGACTGACAAATTCATTCCACTTTGACTCTTCTTTCCTGATAAAATCCCAATTAAGTCAAGGTGGTTTAGCAGTTTAGAGTGTGTGTGTGTGTGTGTGTGTGTGTCTGTCTGCCTGTCCTTCTGTCTCTCAGCGCAACAAGTCAGTATCTTGACGACAAAGTCAGACCTCCCTCTATTCATCCCATGTGTCTCAACCCCCCTCAAAGTCTGTTTTTTGTCTTTTCAAAATGAGGCATTTGCCAGTTTCTCTTTCTCTCTGCGGGGTAGTTAGATCCCCCACCAGAGATGCTAATTATTGCCATGTGCCTTGCCTTCACGCTACCAAAAAATACACACACACACACACACAGTCACATATTGCTGACATCGTCACCGATGACGTCTGTGCCCACAGTTGGTTTCTTGATCCAAGCCAGTTAGTCACATTTTTGTGAGTTTAAGAAGGATTTGTCAAGTCAGCCGTGCAGACAGCTTTTTCAATGTTCGACAAATCCGCTGCAGATTTAGCGTCACCCAGGTTTGTTTCATGCGTTTCCCACTTCTTGAGTCAGGCAAAGCCCTTCACTCTGATTTTACTCTGAACTTTAATTTTTTTTACTCATCCTTGAGTCAGACACATTTCTGACTGTGTAAGAATTATTATTTACTTTGCAATGTAGGAATAGTTGGTGTTTGTCCCTAATGGTCTTTGTATTCAAGCAAATGTGATCCACATTTGTAAAAGTACTCTTAACTGTCATTCAGTTTCTTTAGATTTATTCTTTGTACATTATTTTTTCTACCCATTGTGGAAAACAAAACAAAACATCCAGCCTTTATTAAAAATCAATCTCAGGTTTAAAGAGGTGCGGTGAGGTTTCTGTAAAAATATATATATTTTTTTAAATGTTATCAAATATGTGAGAAAGTTGATTTTGTTTTTATGTGTGACAGCACATCAGCGGTCGAGAAAACTATGTTTGGGTCTGCTAAAGTTCAGCTTTCAAAGAATTACACTTATCACATGTAAGAAGGGCATCAGAGAGTAAAGAAAGTTCATTTAGTGCTCAGAAAAAAATTGAAATTTATAAAATCATTGTCCCTTCTTCATCTCCTCTTCCTTTTTCCTGTCCCCTTCCCTCCTCCTCCCTCCTCCCTCTGCACTTCACCAGCCTCCTCTCTCCTCACGGGCTAAATCCAACCAGATGCTGCTGATAGAAAGGACGAGCCCTAATATTTTAAATCACCAACCCAAGACAAACACAAGACCTATAAATGTATAAAACACACAAGTATTATGAGATGTGACTTGCATCATGTAGGAACAGTATTTCCCATCTAACATTGTAGGAATGTGTTGAATAAAGTTATAAGATGACACTAAAACGCATTTTAAGAAAAGCGGCGGCAGAAAAGCGGCAAAGTGCAAGCGAAGGCCCAGTCTGCAAGTCCGGCCAGTCAACCTATGGATTCAGCCTTATTTTTCCGCCCCCTCAGTTCTCATCATCCACCACTTCTCCTCTTACACCCCCCCCCTTTACATTTTCTTTTCCTCATCTTCCCTGTCCTCCATTGTTTCTTGCCTACCTCCCCCTCCTCCTCCTCCAACCTATCAGTTAGCCGCCGTACTGTTGCAGCAGCAGACGGGGAAACAGACAAACAGTTCCAAACTGGTTGGAGTTGGAGTCTCATCACCAGTTTGACAGAGTTTATCCGCACAGAAAAACCCCATCGCCGCCACTCAACACATTACAAACTGCATTACCCCCCCCTGCCTGTCCTCTACCTTCATACTCAACCCACATTCCTTTTTTTTGTCTTTCTCTTCATTTGCCACTAAAGAAAATACCTCCGCTGCTACTGTAAGCTCTTAAAACTGCAGTGCGCGTGATGCCTCTATCTTTTGTTTTCTGCTCTCTAAAGTTGTTATCTGATGTCACCCAGAAAGTATTTGTCAGTGACTTCTAGTGTTTGTCTTACTTCACATGGAGAACAAGTTGGGTGATTTTCCAAGGTTTTCTGTCTCTCTTTTGTGAGAACTTTCTTTGGAAATTTGGCAAACTCCTCCCGTCTGGTATTCCCCAGAGGTTAAGACACGACGCCAAGAAACATTTAGAAAAGAGCGATTGGATTCAGATGTGCTTTGCGCTGCATGGAGATCTGCCGATGGTACTTGAGGTAGTCCGGATTTATCAATTCCCCGCGGGGGGATCGGTCAGCAAGTTTCGAGGTGGTTCATCACGCCGTGAAAGGTGAATTAAGTGCACCTGCAATACTATGAGATCACATTTATGCACGCACACTCACACAAACATGCACCCAAACTGCACCTTCTGCTCTTGGTTGAGTGGAAAGAATGACAGAGCATAATGTGATAAGTCAAACAGCTTTCTGCTTTTCACTGTTTTGTGTTTTGATGTATTGGGCTGCAGCTTTTAGGGGCATACAGACGTCTTAGTGCAACCTTGTTGCTTCTTTGTCATTTGTTTTCCATTGATTCAACAGGTAATTGTTGGAGTATGGTAATTTTACCTGCAGATAAAACACCTATGGAATAAACTAAATGTCTTTTGCATCTTTTCATACAATTTCTAGCCTTAGATAAAAATGATCCAATCCTTAAATGCTCAGTTAAAAATAACCTTGATTTGAAAACATGCATATCCAATGATGTACGTGCTTTATTCTATACTGTGACTGCGGGCCTCAGTATTACCTGTGGGTACCATTGTATATAGGTTGCAGGATATGGAAAGTAAATGTCTGTTTCGCTCTGTCTCTCTCTGGCAGGTGACATCACACAGAAGGGCTATGAGAAGAAGCGATCCAAGCTGATTGGAGCATACTTCCCTCAAGCACCAGGTAAAACTGACTTTTCTCCACCTTTTCATGTGTTATATACATATATATATATATATATGAATGTATATGTATGTATGTATGTGTATGTATATGTATGTGTATATATATGTATGTGTATATGTATGTATATGTATGGGTATATATATATATATATGTATGTATATGTATGTATATGTATGTATATATGTATATATGTATATATAATGTATATAAGAGCAACGTTTAGAAATATAAAAAAATTATACCAAATAAATAAAAATAAGAAGAAATTGCTCAAAAACCATCAGTGGCATACGTCACCTACAGTAAATATCAGCTTCAGAGGTGAAAGTTTTCTGGCACGCATGATGCGAAAAGGTTGCAAATAGACGACCCAAAAATAATAAATAGAGTCAAGAGAAATGACTTTATTTACGGCCAGGCACTCAATTGTTTTGCCACATTACACAGTGTTATTTATGTCGTAACACTGGCCAGAGTGATAATTCTTGTTTGAACACTCTGCTTTAAAAATGGGACATCCCTTGGACATCTTTTTAACACACGGTGGAAAAGACTTTTTTAACTTTACCAAAAGGCCCAAACTATGAACAATTTGGGCATGTTAACTGTTGGTTTTACGAGGACAGAAATACTCTTATGAAGCAGTTAGTGGTCTTTGTTTGACTGAGGGGCTGCAGGGTTTAAAACTGCAATGTTACAAGAAAACCCAGTTGTTTTTGTACTACATACTTCCAATATGCGCTATTAGGGTTTGGTTTTCTTCTTAAAGGATTCTGATCTTCGCACATTCGATAAATCATCTCCAGTTGAGTTGTTTTTGGTAATAAAGCACAGATGGATGTTACTGAGTCCAACAACAAATGATCTAAAAGTCAATTTTATATTAATACTTGTTGAGGAGAGCAGGTAACACACTGCATCCGAGTGACTGCTGAGGATTGGACTGGAGCGTTACAGGAGACAAGCAGAGACATAGGCACTGCCAAAGCTATTACTGGAATACTGGTGTGTGTGTGAGTGTGTGTGTGTGTGTGTGTGTGTGTGTGTCCCCTCTTGGGTGGGGGAATGTCAGGAAGTGCATTTTGGAAAGGAATGAGGGGTGTGGGATGAAGAAAATGTGTGGTATTCACTTCTACACTCGGTGGGGGGTTGTCCCAAGTTTGCTATTGGGAGCTGGATGACAGTCTGTCATGCACACACGCACACACACTCACACGCACACAAACACACGCACGCACACGCACACGCACACGCACACGCGCACACACACACACACACACACACACACACATACATGCATCCTAACCCAACACTTCTCAATCTTTCTCAGTCCTTTTTTGCATTCTCATGCACCAGTGACACACATTTGTGCACATGCATACACACAATACCCCCTTTTCTCATTTTCAGACCCTCTCTCACACACTTACAACACAATACTCCCTTTCTCTCCGTCACGAACACACACACACACACACACACACACACACACACACACACACACACACACACACACACACACTTGCACACCCACCAGCGACACCATTTCCTTCGCTGTGATGTATTGAAGCTCTACGCCCTGTTAATCTGCACTGTTTAGTGCACAGTCAAGCTGACATAGTTTGATTCATTCACAGTGATCAGTGTAGTAGTCAGTCGGATTTACATGGTTTCATGTTATACATTAGGATTTGTTTACTGAGAAAGGACTTTGGTATCATGAGATCCAGCACGCTGTCCTCTCATCATCAGCCAAAAAAAACAAAGTGGAAAACTTTCCACTTATTGCAGTTATTGATTAGTACGTTATGTATTGTACAGTTTTTAGTCATAGTCTAGAAGAACATGGATTTAGTGATGGTAAAGTCACCCGTAGGTTTCTTTAGAACGTTTAAAAACATGTGCGTTTGATTTTACCGTTTTCCCCAATGGGAAACATGTCTTGCAGCCAACAGGTGTTATATATAAAACCCACCATATACAGTAAGCTCACATAAAGCACAGCTCTTAAAGTGGCAACTACAGTACATCAAGCAATCATCATCTAAGCCAATCATCCATCCATGGTCAGGAGGAAGGGGGGTCTTCATATGCATATTGACCCATACAGATAGACCCCCAATTTGGGTATGATCTATGTTACTGTGTCAGTCTGAATGGGATATCACAGTCATAAGTGTTCCCCAAGTCCACCTAGCAAATACAGACTGTTTGGGAAACTCCCATTACCCCTGCGGTTTGAACCTACATTGCTCCTTGAAGCTGTGATTAAAATCTTAGATTCTGTTGTCAGGCACCCTAACATAATCTTTCCTGCTCCGATAAAATGAGCAAACCCTCACTCCTTTTTTTGAACATAAGATCCACTAGTCCAGGGGCACAATCCCTGACTTCTATGCAGTTACTGAAAAGGCATGTCAGCCATGCAGCCAGACAATATCCAGAGTCTTCAGCATCTCAAGGGAGCTATTATATTATATTATTAACACTTGCACCTTACACTACCGTTTTTTTGACCACCTGATGGTCTTTGCTTCCCCATCACTCTGGCCATGAGTTCTCCGGCATAGTCTTCTCCACACAGGATATGTTGGTTGGGTTTTGGAGTTCTTCTAGTACTAAGGGCAACTCTACTGCTAAGAACGTAAATATAGATTGGTCCATTTGCTAAAGTTTCCTTGGGTTATGGCATGTGCTAACCGGCTTGCCGAAGCCTTATTCTGAAATTGACTACAACCAACCCAAAACGAATTGTATATAACCTATAAGCTAGAAATAACACTTTTAATTGTTACACACCTACACTTGACTATCTAATGGAGTCTGTACAAAAATGTTTTTAATTTTCTGGATTGAATCAACCGTTGTTCTGACTATTCCCATAAGGAAGCCTGAATTATCCGACTTTACAAGAACAGAGCAAAGCCTTCCTCTCCAATGCCACTCCTCTTTCTGGAATGAAGCAAAGCCTGCAAAGCCCTCCCTCTCTCATATGTTCAGATAAAATCACTTTGTTATCAGACAACTGGTCTGATCAGAGAGTAACATGGCACAAGGGATTCGACTTGATCGAGCAAATTTCTGTTGCTCGATCTGTCTAGATCTACTCAATGATCCGGTGACTATTCCTTGTGGTCACAGCTACTGCATGAGCTGCATTAAGGACCACTTAGAAACAGAGGATCATAGGGGGATCCACAGCTGCCCTCAGTGTAGGCAGACCTTCACACTGAGGCCTGTCCTGGTGAAAAACACCATGTTAGCAGATTTAGTGGAGGAGCTGAAGAAAACTGGACACCAAGCCGCTCCTGCTGATCACTGCTATGCTGGACCTGAAGATGTGACCTGTGATGTCTGCACTGAGAGAAAACTGAGAGCCTTCAAATCCTGTCTGCAATGTGTGGCTTCTTATTGTGAGAAACACCTCCAGCCTCACTATGATGTAGGTCCCCTAAAGAAACACAAGCTGGTGGAAGCATCTGCCAAGCTCCAGGAGAACATCTGCTCTCGTCATCAAGAGGTGATGAAGTTGTTCTGCCGTACTGATCAGCAGTGTATCTGTTATCTCTGCTCCAAGGATGACCATAAAGGCCATAACAAAGTCTCAACTGCTGCAGAGAGGACTGAGAGGCAGAGAGAGCTGGAGCTGAGTCGACAACAAATCCAGCAGAGACTCCAGGACAGAGAGAAAGAGGTGAAGGTGCTACAACAGGACGAAGATGCTATTAATCACTCTACAGACAATGCAGTGAGGACCACCGATAAGATCTTCACCGAACTGATTCATACCATTGAAAAAAGGGTGTCTGACGTGAAGGAGCTAATTAAATCTCGGCAGAAGACCGAAGTTGGTCAGTACAAAAAGGTTCGGGAGAAGGTGAAGCAGGAGATTGCTGAGCTGAAGAGGAAAGATGCCGACCTGGAGAAGCTCTCACGCTCAGAGGATCACACTCATTTTCTATTAAACTATCCCTCATTGTCACATCTGGGTGAATCTACAGACCCGCCATGTGTCAAAGTCTGCGGTCTGCGGTACTTTGAGAAGGTTACAGTGGCTCTGTCAGAGGCCAGAGATAAAATACAGGAGGTTCTTGGTGAAGAATATGCAAAGATTTCAGTGTCAGTAAGTGAAGTGGGTTTTTTACCATCAAATCCACAAGCAGAACCCAAGACCAGAAATGACTTCTTCCATTATGCATGCCAAATCACACTGGATCCAGACACTGCGAACAAACATCTCTCAATATCTAAGGGGAACAGAAAAGCAGCATTCATGACAGAAGAACAGAAATATTCTATTCATCCAGAAAGGTTTGTATATTCCTGGCAGGTCCTGAGTAAAGAGGGTCTGACTGGACGTTGCTACTGGGAGGTGGAGAAGAGCGGGAAAGGAGTTTTCATAGCAGTCGTATACAAGGATATTAGCAGAGCTGGGGACTTTGGTGAATGTGTCTTTGGTTACAATGACAAGTCTTGGGCATTGGATTGTTACAAAAATAGCTACGAATTCAGGCATAACAACGTAAAAACTTCCATCCCAGGCACGTGGTCCTCCAGAGTAGGAGTGTACCTGGACCACAGTGCAGGTATTCTGTCCTTCTACAGCGTCTCTGAAACCATGACTCTCCTCCACAGAGTCCAGACCACATTCACTCAGCCTCTCTATGCTGGACTTTGGCTTGCAAATGGAGCCACCGCTGAGATTTGCAAGCTCAAATAGACGGGAGTTATTGAAGAGCCCGTTGGGTATGAAGTGTTCTTTGCTTTGGTGGTAGTGCAGTGGAGTTATCAGAGATCTCAAAGATCAGCCAAATAGTGGGAAGTATTGTGACGAATTTATGATCGCAGAAAACTTCCCATTATACATCACACAAATATAGCATGTGTATGCAAACGTAAACTATGTAAGAAAGTAAGTGCTATGTAAGTGCTTTGAACATTGTTGTGTAATTATTGATGGAGGTCTCACCACTCCTACTGCTGGGGAGATAGACAGTGTATGATATTTTATGAACTTAATGTATTTTGTCTTGTTTATAAAACCTTACTCTGCATGGTAACTAGTCACCACAGCCACTCAAAGACAGCGGAGGGAAAGGGACAGCATTTCCCTTTGAAGTAGAGTGATATAAATTTGTTAAGTTTCACAAACAGATAGACTTAAACGTCTTTTTCTTTGTTACCTTCTGCTTGTTTCAGGATGTCTACATGGGTAAGACTTTTTTTATGGGTCTGTTATTTCTGAATAATTTTCAAGATGTTTCCTGAAAGAGAACTATGAAAATTGGTCCTAATTATTGGAAATTCCTTGAAATTAAAAACTCCATTTAAACCCCAGTAAATATTTCTTCATTATTCATTTATATTTTGAAAGTTTTTTATCCAATTATACAGATTTTTGCATGTTCTGCTGACCTCCTGTGCTGACTAAAAGATTCCCTCGCACAAACAGTAAATTGGAAATAATTAATCGGCACTGTTCCATTTGAACTTTGCTTGTATTTTAGTCCCAAATCCAAGTGACAGACTTATTTCTATGGACCCATATGCCATTAACACTTAGAGGCTAATCCGACCACCTCACTGACTTTTGAGTCTAACTTTATGCCTTTTCTTGTAAGTTGAATATCAACATTTTGAGCCTCACTTATCCTACTGTGTAAAGGATGTCACGCCACATTCTGGTTTGATTTTGACTGGCAGTTCACATTCAGAATCAGTGACACTTTCACACAGTGACCGAATATTTGTCAGTCAGTTGGCACTAAAACTCGCGACTCATCATTCATATCGAACAGGAAAAAGAAAAGAAAAACATCATGGTTACGCACATGTACCATGCTTTCTCATGGTAACACGAGAAAGCATTACAAAAATGTTATGGCTTACATTTTAGGCCATTTGATCCTGTCGGTAATGACAAGCAAACTGTCTGTTGGCTGTTCCAAATCTTCAAATAGTTGGAATAATAAATATAATCCAGTGGTAATACAAAAGGTTGATGTGTAGGTGTTTATATGGGTTTTGTCCTGTATGAACTGTATTGCATTATACATACAGTTGTTTCTGTTATTTAGCCTACCCACACTGATATAAATGGGTGGACAAAGTAATGGAAACAAGTGTTTGATTATAACCTTCGTGAAGGTAGGATTTCTTGCAGAACTGCTGTATTGGACTGCATTAGTTTTAGCCAGGTGTTCCTAACAAACTGGCAACTGAGTGTATGTTCAAAGCAAACTGTGGTGCAGTTCATATCGTAATGAGAAGGCAAGGTTGTGTGGTAGTGGATATGTAACCACATAGTGTCATAACACACTAAAACTTAAAACCTCAGTGTTTGGTGGCACAGGAGTGTTGGCATTGTCACCAATACTTTGGCAATGATTCATTTTCAGAAAGGTGGAGTGTTCATCTACGCCACTCCCATTTTCCATGATGTTTTCAGCCGACTGTCAGTATTTCTGACAGATCAGGTGTGTATGATTAAGGCTCGATATTGACTTGTACAGTAAGTAAGTTATCATCAAATGTTTATTTACATATTCTTTTATCTGACATTTCAGCATTTAAATAATACATTTTCAAATTTTGAGCAGTTCTGTTTCATTTAGCCAAAGTTATTGTAGGGGCTACTTGATCTGATAAGTTTTGCTGATTTTTTTCAAGTGACAAAACATGATTCACATTCTTCAAAGTATGATGTTGATAAAAGAATTGTTTCGGTACCAAAGTTGAGATGTTGCATCGGCACTGGCATTGAAAAATTTCAAATGATACTCAGCCCTTTGTTAGCCTTGACAACGCAGACTGCCAGGCGCTCAAACCTTTCTAATGAACGAGTTAGATGGCTCCAAGTGCTGTCATGTTTTCAACTCTGTTTGTTTGTAGTAAGTCAGTGTGAGCCCCAAGGTACTTTCCCTCTGAGAACACTGCTACACGGTTTATCTCGTATTCAGAGCAGGCTTTGAGCCATGAAGTGTGAACTTTTTAAATGATTAATTCAGGCCTTTGTCAGCTTTTCCTAACCATCTTTGATCTGGGAACACACCACAAACCTTAAATTATACACCAAGAGCAGCTGAGAGTCTGTAAAGTGGAAATAAAATTTCTTGTCTTCATGTTTTCAAGATATTTACGCTGTTGGGAAAACTTTTTAAAATTTTAATTGCATCTCTCATCATGCACATTTTTGATTCAGCTGTTATTTCTTTTCATGCACATTTATAAGGAAATCTGCTCATTCTGTACATTTGTTCTTTTCATCTATAAATTGAATGTATTATTTACATTTTTTCCATGATGAATGTTTTATGAAGCACTAATTATGTGAACATGAACACATGCTATTATATCCTGTTCTGTGTAGTATCTTTTTAGATTGCTTTTTTGAAATATCCTTTTTACTTACTGTATAGATTTTATAATGCATGTTGTATATATATTTGAATTCTAGTCCAGTAATGTATTGAATTGTTATAAATTTTTGTACTGCTATAGTATTTTTTGTCCTCTTACTTATTATTTCTCCATGGCAATAAAGTTGCTTCTTATTTATTTTAAACAGGGCATATAGTCCAAAGCACTTGTTTTTTTTTTTAGCGCAGAAAACCATTGGAAGCTACAATCTGCAGGTGTTGAAGTGTTGTTGGTAGGTGTCCTCCCCATCCGTCTCAGTTCTTTATTGGACATAGTGTCTTTCTATTGGCAGCGGTTGATGGAAAGGGAATGAACGAGAGGCACTGCATTGATTTCTTTTCAGGTTTCACAGTGTACCTGTGTGTGCGTGTGCGTGTGTGTGTGTGTGTGTGTGTGTGTGTGTGTGTGTGTGTGTGTGTGTGTGTGTGTGAGAGAGAGAGAGGTCGTATCACGTCTGGGGCGAGTAGGCTTCCACACAGACTCCCCAGAGGGAAACAACCGAGCGAGGTATTTCCCAGACCCCTCATATTTTCCTGCGCTGGCTGGTGGTCGTTATATGGTCGGTTAATCAACTTTTAGCTTCTCTCCTGAGCAGCAGCGATACTCTCAGCCACGCTGAAAGCTCTAATGAAGACAGACGAGGGTGGAAGTGTGAAGCCGGGAGAGATGCTCATTGATCAGAAGCTCTGGAGTGGCCGGAGCTGTCGGTAACAGGCTGGTTATTATCAGCAGACTTATTGATTGGTCTGTAGGGAGGTTGTTTTCTGCGTGAGTCTATGTATCTCTCTCAGCTGCAGTTTCACACATCTCCCTGCATCTCTCGCTGTACCTCTCTCTTGTTTTTTTTTTCTCCATCTACTGTGTGAATATCTGTCGATCTGGGTGTTGACCCTCTGCATTCGATGGCCCTTACGGGAAAAAACAAAAAGTCACATTGAATTGAATCGGGAATTATCAAAAGAATGCATTCATTTCATGTTTTAGATTTGAATAGTTTGCTCTTTTTTATTTGCTCTCCTGCCAAACAAACAAACAAACGACAACCAAGAAATCAGTAAGAACCTAACTTCCCCGAAGGAAGAGAATTTGATGATGACTCTGCGCAGCACATGTACCAGATTTTTTGCTGAGTCATGCTGTTTGGTTTTGTTTTATTGTGCCATAGATCAGACAAAACAGCCATCTGCACCCGTCTAACCTCCAACCCCACCCTTTTTTTGTTTTTTTGTTTACAATTCGGCAGTTTGGCACCATCAAAAGTATGCAGAATTTGCTGATAGCAGTTTCTCCTTGTAGTGCACCCATGGATGTGTGGACAACTGTCACGGGGTTACTTTGATACTGAAGAAAAAAAACGTGGTGATTTTCAAGCAAGTTCTGGAGTAATAAAGAGCATCCTCTTTTAGATTTATAAGCGGGTTTTTGTGTGTTTATTTGCGATGGACATTGGAGATAATTAAATCCTCTCCAAGTGTGAGTCGCACTGAATCTAAAAACACAATATGTGTATCATGTCAGTGTTGAATGAGTTATGATTCTGAGAAGGGGTACGAATTTTGACGTAAATTTCAGCAATTGGACGCTAAGGGTTTTTTGAGCACCTTAAAAGCCTCCATGAACTGTGTGTCACAGCCACTGCTGCAGCTCCAACCGTTGACCATGTTGACAAGCAGCCAAACTACTATAACTAACTTCCCATCGTTTCCTGTCCACATGCCCCCTTCACCTCTCCCCACAGAAAACTTACAGTTCATACACAAAAACATTATAAAATACGCAAAAACAGAGAAGGACTTGAAAAAGGCGTTAAGGAATTAAGACTATATCTGAACCCCTCTGTTCCAGGAATGGATCCGTCCATGGGCCAGGAGAGGAGAACACCCGTCACCCCGTCCTCGTCCTCCCGCTACCACCGCCGGCGGTCCTCTGGCTCCAGGGACGAACGCTACCGATCAGGTAAGAGGCAGGGTCGACACCACTTCACTTTTTATGTCCCGCCATTTTGTCCTTATGGCTGCATCTGTATGGTCTGTCAGTCTTTCATGAAGACATGTCTTACTACCAGATGAACTAACTTTTAGGACACAGAACACAGAGGTGATATTGCCAATCGTGTTATATATCGCACACTGGCATAGCAATACTTGCTAATCACTGTGTTAATTAGCTTCATTAATCACTTCATTAGCATAGTGGGTTCTGTCTGATAAGCAACACGTGATAGAGTTTTTTAATTTTACTTCACAATTTGTTCCGATAAAGATGATGTGATTAGAATTTGGAAGTCTTTGCTGCATAAATTTACATATCAGTAAGGAAATCTGCTTTTATTTCCACTATAACTCTCTAATACTTTAATACATGATGATCATATTAATATCACCCATGTTGTTGTTGTTTTATGTTATATGTAGATAAGTACATAGACATAGACATACTACTAAATGGGGGACGCTCCACCAATTTTATACGTCAAGATCTCCCACAAGATCTCATCATTCCAGATCTCGTCTTAATGGATACAGCCGGTTCCTAGTTCCCGAAACTGAATAGAATCTGGACTCTAATTGAGTCTGTGTAGGGTCCCATTCTTTTGCTATAGGTTTCGGGTCTGCATAATGT
Source organism: Xiphias gladius (assembly GCF_016859285.1). Taxonomy (NCBI): domain Eukaryota; kingdom Metazoa; phylum Chordata; class Actinopteri; order Istiophoriformes; family Xiphiidae; genus Xiphias; species Xiphias gladius. The sequence continues at coordinate 25,997,974 of NC_053413.1, read as the reverse complement.
TGTTGTTGTCAAATACCCGAGTGGATCCAAGTGGGTTTGCTATCAACTCTATCAACATATGGTTCATTATAAGCAGCACAGGAAAAACAATGTGTTTTGTGACAGTGCAGGGGCAAAGGGAGCTGTTCTTTACCTACATAAGGACGAAGCTGAAAGAGAAGGAGGCCCTCTTTTTTTTTTTTTTTTTTGGTTTTTGTCTCTGGTTTGCATCAGTTCAGGTCCACCACCATTAGGATCCTTGGGTCTGTGGTGGACCAGTGTTGACTGTCCTTCAGTCCCTTTCAGATCTTTTTTTTTTTTAAATTGAAATGGCTCGATGGTTTTGGGGAAGGTTAATCCGCAGGTCTCTTGAGGACCGCTACACTGAATCCCCACCCGTTTTGAGGACATTCCTCATACTCTAGGTGTTATGACATGCTGTGGGCTGCAGCAAACCCAGTGTTTGGCAAAGATCTTTGGAAAAAGCTTTTGGTAAATCTGTCACAGCTCTTGCAACATGAATTGTTTGGTTTTGTTCCATCTGGTGTCGACTAAAG